>NW_005843126.1:53783-75248 GCF_000455745.1 Alligator sinensis | reverse complement strand
CCTTTGGGCCTGGAGGATCGCCCCCTTAAGGTACGGCCATCCCTCGTGGGCTCCCATCTCCTCTACCTTCTGGGCCCTTAGTGCCTCCCCCACTAGTCTCCTAAGCTCATTGAAGTTGGCCCTTCTGAAATCAAGGGCTTTAGCCTTGGTGTGAGCCCTAGACACCCTGCGTTGGATAGTGAAATCCAGCAGGTGATGATCGCTATTGCCCAGGTGGTCAAGGACTTGCAGTCCCCTCACCAGGTCATCCCCCATGGCCAGGACCAAGTCCATCAAGGTGTTACCCCTAGTGGGGCTGTGCACTGCCTGGATACGGTGAAGGTCCTGTAATACAGCCAGGAACCTATGCGAGCGGTCAGACCTGGCTGTCTGCTCCTCCCAGCAAATGTCTGGGTAGTTTAGGTCACCCATGACAATAACATCCCTTGACCTAACCGCCTCCATAAGCTGACTGGAGAAGTCCTGGTCCAGCTCTTCCCCCTGGTTGGGTGGTCTGTAGTAGACATCCATTGTAAGGTCCCTTTCGCCTTGCCCCCCTTGTAGTTTGACCCATAGTGTCTCTGCCCGACCCTCCTCTAACCCGAAGCTAATCCTTGATGATGTGAGGTGCTCTTTGACATAAAGCGCAACCTCCCCCCACCTTTCCTCTCTGTCCTGTCTCTTCTATATAGGGTGTACCCCCGAATGCCCACCGCCCAGTCATAGGTAGGGTCCTGCCAGGTTTCTGAGAGCCCTACTAAGTCTGGGTTCTTACTTGCAATCTGGAGGCGCAGTTCCTCCTGCTTACACCCCATACTACGAGCATTAGTGTAGAGGCATCTGAGGCCTCCTGAGGGTGCTTGTGCCTTCCTCCCACTCCCAGGACAGTTGTGGCCCCCTGCTCCTCGGATGTTGATACTTACCTGTGCTTCCCTTCCTCTTGTCACCCTGCATGCTGGTGAAGCATCCTCTCCACTCAAAGCGGCCCCTTCCCCCAGCGTAGCCAGTTTAAAGCCCATCGTACGAGATCAGCCAACCTAGAGGAAAAGATACGTCTGCCATTAGGGGAGAGGTGAAGCCCATCCCACCCCAGCATGCCCTCCTTACAAAAACATGGGTCGTTGTCAAAAAACCCAAAGCCTGCCTTGTGGCACCAGCTTTGAAGCCGCCGGTTAACCACGTAACCACGGGTGACCTTCTGATGTCGGAGACCATGTGATGGGGCCAGGGGATCCTGGGACCAACATAGTGGTCAACAGGGCAGTCACCATGGCAGTGAGAGGGTTGGTCAGGATTTGGTGTCTGGTGGGTGGGTTTTCTTATGTCGTGGACTGTGTGACAGGAAGGGATTTCTGATTCCAAGACTGCAAACCCCATTCCCAAAAGGAGTATTTCCAGGACAAGGGAATGGACTTGCATTGGCAAAGTTCAGGGGTTGAGGGTGGGATTTCTAGTCTCGAGATGCCAGCCAGGGGGCGGGACACCTGTCAAGGCTGGAGTGGGAATTATTTTGGCTAAAGGGCTACTTAATGAGGTTTGGTGAGCTTTAGAGGGCCCCATCACAGTTGCCCCACCCCCTGGTTGCCATCTTGAGACTGGAAGTCCTGCCCCTAACCCCTGAACCTTGCCACTGGAAGTCCTTCCCCTTGCCCTCCCCCTCCCCCCTGCTCCCCAAATGTTCCTTTTGGGAGGGGGGTTGCCATCTTAGAACCAGAAAAAAAACAAATCATACACTAAACGTCAAATGCCTATTATAACATACTTTACTTCTATTACAAAAAATATTTTTGTCATGATTTGTGTTTGCATACTGTATATAGAGGTGATATGCATAATAACTAAAAAATAAAGTTTTATTGTATATTGTGTGTGGGGGGTATGGTAGGGTGTGGTGGGTGTGTCTGTATATGGTGAAGTGGGGGGCTGTGTATGGTGGGGTGTGTGTGTATATGTATATATGTGTGTGTGTGTCATATATATATATATATATATATATGACACACGCTGCTGGAGACTGGAAGTGCAGGAGGAATGGGGCTGCGGCAAAAAAAAACACTGCGCCAAAGATCAAAGAGGAAGAGCCGGAGTGAGCCAGACAGAGATCGGGGAGGACCGGAATTAAACCCTCCAGAAGGCCCAGAGCAGCCTGTAGCTGTCTGTAGCCCCACCAATGGCATATGGTGGGAGCCCCGAGAGGGGGCATGCCGGGATAATATAAGCCCAACAGGATCTAGGTACTTACCTGGGATGGAGCACTGGATCCCAGATACAGCCAGCCAGGAATGGGACAGCGATGAACCTGGAGAAAGAGAGAGAAGGAATCTTGGGCTGCTGTGGACCAGAATCAGAGAGAGAAAGGAGCGTAAGTGGGAGCGAGCTAACCCAGGATGGGTAAAATTACAGGCCAGTTAACATACAGCCCAAAACCGGATGGTACACCATCCGAACTGGACTTTTCAAACCTAAGAAGGCAAAACAAAAACCTTTACCATGACGAGCGGACTCTGTCTTAGTCGCGGTCTGATATTAACATCTGTGGTTGACATAAGGCGGGGTGTAGGGGAGGCGGACCCCTGAAACGGGAAGACTGAAGGAGGAAACCAGGGGAGGCAGGGTGTAAAACCATCCTCCTGATAGTAAACTTATACCAACAAGATGTGGCAGGAAAGAACCCCTAGGGACTGTCTAAGACATCTGACTGGAAGACAAACTGTCAACCATAAAGGAGACAGCGGCACCTGAAAAACCAGTAGGAGCAAGATGTGCTAGCTAGGGGGTAAAAGGATATGTAGGAGGGGTATGTATATGTGGGGGGGCTATAGGGGCAGGGTGTGGGTGTGTGGCATTTGTGGAGTGTGGGGACCCACCCCCCACACTTGCCTCATGACATACAGCCCTCACAGGTGGCAGCAACAACAGGTGGGGACATTTATGCCTGGCATAATCGCTGCCACCCAGTGCGCAGCTCCAGCCAGCACTGCATGTCATGTCGAGGAGCACAGCCCAGCCAGGCCACCTCTATCGCCAGGTTTCCCCACCATGCACATGCAACTCCTGCACTCACACACCACCGGAGGGAAGTTCCATGCACTGGAGCTGGCTGCCTTCCCCACTCCCTACTGCACAAGTCCCGGGACTCTGCCAGAAGTGGAGGGAAGCCCCGGTCCCAATTTTCCTGCCGAGTCCTGTTACCTACATGGCAGGGGGAGGGGAAGGTAGCCCTGCCCAAAAGCTGCATGCTGACCAGACTGGACTCTTCCATCCATAAGGGTGGGAGTGAGGCACAGTAGAGTATGTTGGCAGGAGGGGTGTATATGCGGGCACATTGCTCCCACCCTTGTGAGTGCAAGGGCTAGGGTACAATTAGTTGGTGGGCACCACAGGTCAGATGGAAGTGTCTGGTGGGCAGAGATCCGACCCACAGGCTGTATTTTGCCAGCCACTGGTTTAGATATTAGGAAAAACTCTCTCACAAAGAGTGTAGTAAAGTACTGAAACAAGTTACCCTGAGAGGTTGTGGACTCTCCATCCTTAAAGGCTGTTAAGACCTGGCTAGACAAAGCCTTGGTGGGATGATTTGGTTGCTGATGGTCCTGCTTTGAGCAGGGGGTTGGAGTACATGACCTCCCAAGGTCCCTTCCAACCCTAATTTTCTATGATTCTATGCAAATAGAATTTGGTTGTCTGGCTAACATTCAATACCATATTTGACAACTTTTCCTTAAAAGCATGTCATTCAGGAGTAGCTGAGCAAACCAAGTTTGTCATTATTGCTCAAACCTGAATGTAAAATTTTAGGATAGGCTTTGCCCAAATGACAGAATCCTATGACTTTCAAGGTGGAGAAAATTTGGAAAGTTGTGAATTTTTTGTGTTACAATTTAAAAAAACATGGGGAAAATCCTATGTTCCTGGCATTTCTTGAGGGATGGAATGAGTGATTACAGGAACATAGGGAAATTTACGATTTTTGTCTTTGCCGAATCTTACTGCTATATGCATTGTAAATGCTATGAAGTGCAAGCTGTATCTTTTCTGCTCATTTTACTGCTATTGGGTTCTGATTGCAAAATATTATATTTATTACTCATTACAACAATGAAGATGTGAAGGAAACTAGCTTGACTGGTAAGTTCCATGTTGAAACAGAAATGCTGACAGGAAAGAACAAACTTTGTGCTTGTAAAATTGAGCAAAATTTGTATTCAAGAAAGGAGAAGAGAAAGCACTAACTGTCATACTAATTAATAGTGACACAGGGCATAGATGGAAGATGTGATGTGTAAACTTAGTCCTTGCATTGGAATGTGGAGGATTCAATTAATGCCCTTTATCTTCTAACTTGTTTTTTGGTTTTGTGTTTGCCTTCACTGAAGTATCATTTAAAAAATAAGTTGTATGTATCAACAGAATTTTAATACAAAACATAAAATGTTACAAATAAATCTTACAACTCTTGCTGCATGTTGAAAATCCAATATTGACAATCTTAAATGTTCAAAATTTATGGGTCCCCATCCTTTATGGGGATTAAAGATCATAAGAATTTAAAATATTTTTTTATCTACTACATTTATAAAAAGAAAATTAGGGTATACTTGGATCACTTTTTCTTTTTTCTTGACAAGGAGGACTAGAAACGTAATTTCTCTCTAAAATTAAAGTTGTAGTTTTCAGTTAGTTACAGGACTCCAGGAAACTGGTGCTTTTAAAAATACACCAAATAATGTGAGAGTGGTTATAAAATTGTGAAAATTAGCAACATTTTAAGTTATTAAAGAACATAGTTCTTCTTAAACACTTACATTTCCAGAACTGCTGGTGGTTGATTTCTTATTTTTTGTTTTTACTTTAGTTTTTATTCCTCTTTCATCTGTCTTTGCAGGCATGGAAGACATCATACCATCATGCCATCAAATGTTAACTTCCGTGCCAACATCTGGGCACTGAAGGAAGAGGCTTGCACTCACCTTATTGTTACTACTGCCTGTGGTTCATTAAGAGAGGAAATACAGCCTGGTGATATTATAATAATTGATCAGTTCATTGACAGGTAAGCGAGCAACATGATTGTGTGTGTGTTTAAAGCAAAAGCATTCAGTTTCACTCTGCTGTTGTGTCACAATCTTCAGCACTTGTGTAAAAAATACAGAAGTATTTGTAAAAAAGTTGAAATAGGATATATAAAGCCCACAGCAGAGAGGATACCTGTGGGCCTAAGGAGGCCTGTTCCACCCTTCTCTGAGATGTGTCAGGCCTGGAGAAAAGGTCTTACACAAAGGAACACCCAGATCCTTGAGAATAGCCTCTGGTGACAGTGAACAGATCTCCCATCCTCAGCTCCTGGAGAGGAACATGGATGAGGAACAAAGCCACTTGCATGGCCATGGTCAGTCCTGACTTGCTCATGGGAGAGACCTGCTTGTCATGGGAGAGACCTCTTGTTCACAAGAGGGTTGTCTGAGGGCACTGAGGTAGAATACAAACTGCCAGCAGCCCCTTGAAAGCAGGGAGGCCTGCCACCAACTTCTGTTGGTTTTGTTTTGTTTTCATTGTCACTTTGGGACCCCTCAGTAACTCTAACAAGGGTTCATGGGACTCAACAAGAGGATTGAGTCTCTTACACCTTGACTGGTGCTGAAGACATCCTTGGTGTGGAGAATGGGTTGGTTTAGGGATCTTTTGTCCCCACCCTGGGTGGTGGATAGAGAGAAGGAAGGCAGTGAAAGTTACTGTGGGGAGACCCAATCTGTGATTGAAGGGGAGAGAATTTTAACTTATTTTCACTGAAAGAGTAAGGTCAGTGATTGTATTATGGTATCATCTAGAGCAGGGATTCTTAACCAGTGTACTGTGGCATCCTAAGGTGCCTTGAGATCCTTTCAAGACTGCCACAGGGTACCGCACAATGTTAGTACTGTTCGGTGTGCAAACATGATTCACAAGATAAACCCAAGATTTCAAATAGAAATCCGTAGCATGTTGTTCTGACCTTCTTAAGTTCTTTGCAACATAAGAATAGCTTTAGTATTTTTCTGTAGTCATAAAATGAGAAACAGCTAAGAGCTGGCATTTTTCAAGGGTCGTCTTGAATCTAAAAAGGTTGAGAACTACTGATCTAGAGGTTCCAACCAAAACCACGGCACTAAATGTGGACAAACACATAGAGGCAGTCTGCCCCAGAGATGCCCCAGCCTGAATAGATGAGACGCAAATGATGGAAGAAAGGAAATGGTCTAAGAGGAAGTAAAGCATTTAACCAGGATAATTTTGATCAAATGACAGCTTTTGCAATAGAAGAGTTCAGCTGAAACTGGGTTTCCCTAATTTACATGTTCGACAGCAAAAGTCTAAATAACTACCACACCTCTGTAATATTCAGTTCCTATATTGGATATATGGTTTGCAGCAATATGCCTGTTGAAACATGAGCAACTATGCTCTTGCATAGAGATGGAGCAGCTATATAGAATGTCTGCATAAGAGAATCTGGCCATAAGAAAACTACGCTGTATTTTCCTTCCTGTTCTGAACTATTAAGGCATTAAATCAGATGTCATGTTAAAATAGTAACTCTGTGTTTGCAAGTGACTTTTCTTTTCTGACTCTTCCTGATTTTTAAATTCTCAGCCTTTAGAAACAAGCATCTGAGCAGCCTGTGACTTAATATCTGTTTGTTTCTTATAATAACTTACTTGTGAATTATAGAATAGATTTTTTTCTATCTAAAAAGGTGTAATATATTAATATTATTTAGAGGAACCTCTAGAAGTAACATTCCTGTTACACTGCTATATAAAAAGTATTTTATAGTGTTTATCTTTCATCTCTCAGCCTGTCACTACTGTGTCAGTGTTTTTAGGGTGTGAGACCCACGGCAGGGGATAGCACAAATATAACTAAGGGGAGAAGGGGACCTTGACATTTTTAATAATAAATACTTAGACTAAATGAGAACTGTGGAATGTATGGCAAATTTGAACTCTACTAAGCATGGTTTGCTTAAAGCTCTCCATGAAACCTATTTGTTTTCATTTCCTGACATAATTTCTAACTTTTTGGCTCCATTGAATCATGTTCTACATCTGATGCCTAGACGTGAGTAAAAAAGGCTCTTTGAGACAATAGTGAGTTCAGATCAAGGGTGGGCAAAATACAGTCTGTGGGTCAGATCCAGCCTGCCAACTGATTGGATCCGGCCCACTGGCGGGCACTCCCAATTGATTGTATCCGGCCCATGGCTGCCCCTGTGGCACTCTGCATGGGGCACAACCCTGCCAGCTCCTGCCTGGGGCAACCCATATTGTGCTTCTGCCAGCGCCTACCTTGCACCCACTAGACAGCACCAGCCCAGCCCCAGCCAGCACATGTACCTTCCCACAGCCTCCTGGGTGCTCGGGTCCCCCTGCCTCCAGTGGCTGCTCCTCCTGCCCCTGCTGCACTGCTCTAGGCAACAGGTAATGCAGGGAAACTGTAGGGATGTATGGAGATGCCCAGCCAGGCACGTTGGGAGCTGCAGCCAGGAGCCCCCTCCCCTCAGCGCACAGGGCTCCAGCTCCTGGCCACCTTCCACCCACTCAGCGTACCCTCAGGTGGCTGCTCTTAGAAGAAAAAAGGAAGGCAGCTGGAAGCTAGAACTGAAGCCCTGCATGCTGGGGCAGGAGCTGCCTGGCTGTAGTTTCCCCCCACGTGTGGCTGGGCATCTGCTGCCTCACATGCACCCCCATGGCTTCCCTGTGTTACCTGCTGCCCAGAGCATTGCAGCAGGGGCAGGAGGAGGAGGAGACACTGGAGGTTGGGGGAGCCGAGCACCTGGGGGGCAGCAGCAGCAGCCCTGCTGGGAAGCCATACATGCTGGACAGGGCTGGGCTGGTGCTGTCTAATGAGCACGGGGCTGGTGCAGGCAGGAGCGCTGCTCAGGCTCCCTTTGGCAAGAGTAGGTGGGGCTTGGCCCCATGAGGAGCACCACGAGGGCAGCTGCGGGTCTGGTATGGCAAGAGGACAGACTCAGCCACACAGTATTGCCTGGGTAAACTCTGATGCATGTGCCTCTTGCCCTTCCCTTCCCCCACCCCCAGCTGGCTCCCAGGACCTAGCATGTGGGCAGACCCACAAACCCACCCTTGCACACCCACCCCTCCACACACATGCACCCAGAACCCCCACACAATATACAAGAGTAAAACTTTATTTTGAGGTATTATGTAATCACCTCTATATACACTACTCAAAAAACATAAATCAGGACAAAAAATATATTTTGAAATAAAATTTAAATATGTTACAGTAAATGTTAGATATTTAGTATATGATCTGTTTTTCATCTATAATATGTTAAAATGATGTCTTCTGAAAGATTTTGTGTGTGCGGCCCTTCTGGCAAACCTCACCAAACTTCATTAAGTGGCCCTCCAGTCAAAATAATTGCTCACCCCTGATTTAGATCTTGCTGGGGTGGGAAGGTATACTGATCATGGTTAGGTTTCATGACAACTATTTTCTATAAAATTATGGCAGAATTACACATTTGTCATCTCGGAAACCATCCTGCCTGATGCATCTACTATGTGAGTGCAAACAATATCCTACAGGTCTGTTCTGCAGGGGAATAAGTATTTAGGTTAGTCTCTATGCTGTTTAAGATAAACCGTCTACCCACAATAAAATAAGTCAACTTTGTTACAAGGTACTAGATGTTGAAACAAATACTATTTTTTCAGAAGCATTTCAGTACATTAATCCTTGGAAACGTAATTGTTTCTTCTTTCCTGGGCTACTCTTGTAGGTTTGCTTCTCATGCTGGATATGTCATCATGTATAAATGCAGCAAAGGTGCAGGCTGCAACAGCTAATTTAACAAGTCTGCATCCCCTCCCATACTCACATAGTTTTAAAAAATGCTGCTCAATTACTAACCTATCCGTGTTACAGTAGGCAAGATCTTGGGGAAATATATATATAACTTACTAACCTAGCTCTTTGATTTGGACCACCTTCCTGCCTGTATCTAGCTACACATTGTACACATGTATCCATTCATGCACATCTGTATTCTGAAACAAAATTTCAGGGTAAATATTTGCTATAGATGTACATAGTGAGAAACAGGAGTCTAAAAACTCTTATTAAATCAGAAAAGTGAACAAGACCATCATTTTCAAATTTTAAGTGTTTACATTTAGGCATCCATATATATTTAAGCCCTTTAAAAAAAGTGACATGATTTTTTTTCTTTCCCTCACTAGTGGCACTAAGTACCCACAGTTCTCATTGTCTTCTGAAGGAGTAATTCATACACCTCTGCAGAGTCCACAGTACCTGCATATGGCTATGAACTTGTAATGGTAATAATTTCATAGTAGAGCCAGATTAAGTTCTTTAGGGAGTTCTTTAAAATTAATGGACTGGGGCAGATTGGCTTCTGCTTTTTTCTTCTTTTTTTTAATTGAATTCAAACAAACAAAAAGAACCTCTGAATCATTGCAGCTTTGTACTGTCACTTTTTTTTAATTTAAAAATAATCTTTAGGTAAACTGGAAAAAAATGTAGGCCTATATGAATTCCAAGGTCTTCTTTAAAAGAGGGCATCATTTTGACAGGATGGTGTTTTTTTTTTAATTCTGACAGTCAACTGAAGAAAGACTGCCAGTTTTGACCAGATATATTGGTTGTACTTAAGTGATAGGGACCTAATGAATTTGCAGTTGTGGAATTTTCATGGAAATTGTGAATTCAGGTGGACTCTGAAAAATGGAGGGCTCCACAGTTTTGATATCCATCTGCAGCCTCCCCCGCAACAAAAAAAACTACCACAAAAACAAAAACCAACTTACTGGCAAGCAGAGAAAAGGGTGGGAATCCCTGCAGTCTTGGAGCATGGAGGAGGGAGCTGCTTGAAGCAGGAGGCAGGCAGGCTGCACAAGCAGCTGTAGCATCCCAGGACAGCTGTGGCAGGTATCCAGGAGGCTGCACCTGCAGAGTCCGGGACCCTGCTGCAGCTGCTTGTGCAGCTTGCCTGCTTGCAGATGGCCCAAAACCATGACTTAATTACCTTGATTAAGTCCAGGGAAATTTATTAATCCACGCTTAATAATGCATGGATTAATGGATTCCCCAGACTTATTTAGGATAATTAAGCTGCAGTTTCAGGCCATCTGGCAAACCTGCAGGGAGGGATGGGACTGCTGGGTCCCCTTGGCCAATCAGAGGCATTGGGGGGCCCTGCCATGCTCAGCCCGCGAAAATGACGGCCAACCCCGGGGTTAATCCACAAAATTAGCCAGCCACATCCTCAAGTTCAGTAGACCCCTAGTGATAGAGGCAAAGATGCAGCACTAAAATTAGCTTCACTTGTAACTATGTAGGGCTGTAGAGCTCAAAGTAGAGAGAATTTTTTTCAACCTTCCTTGCTCCAGGACAGAATTGCTCAATATACTCTGGTGGTTGCAGTGTAAACCCTTGATTCCCCACAGTACAATTATAAACATTTATGGGTTTTTTTTAAAAATGCCACGGGGATTATGTTTTATATCTTTCTACTTATAAAGCTTGCTTTATCTTGAGCCCACCTACAGAGGGTTTATTGAGATTTTTCATTGACTTTTCTCTAAGCAAAAGCTTAAGAGGTACTGGCAAACTTTAACATATCTGTTTTTGAAGTTTGTTTTATTTCTTCTGGGTATTTTATTTTGTTTGCATATGTGGATTTTTTTTAATAAGTAGCATACTTCCTTAAGGGAATGTTGAGCTCCTTGAGGCACAGCTGATAAGGTTGTCAAAGATGCTGCATCTTTACCAGTTCAATGCTGTTATGAGCCGGGCATAACCACAACCTTTCATTTAAGATAGTTGTAAGAAACAATTTTGGAACCATGTAACAAACAACAGCAGCTTTCTCCCCAACTGTAGGCACATGTTTCTGCCTGAAATAAGGCACAGGGAAGGTGCTCATAGTTAAAAGGGGTTTCACTACTTATTTTGTGAAAGTTTCTGTGTCTGAAAAAGAGAGAAAAATGAGAAGAGTTGAAAAAAGCAGTAAGGAAGCACCAGACACAAAAGGAATAAACCTGTGAGAAAGGCAAAGAGAAAGAGAGCTTTTAGGTTGATTGTTACCTAAAAAAGGGGCTTGTGAGCAAAGAAAGCACCGTTTTGTTTGTTTGATTTCAGTTGTGTTCAGGGAAACAGGAGTTTGTAAATAGTTAGGATTGAATCAGGGTTGTACCAGATACCAGTTCCTTCCCTTCTTCCCTTACCCAAAGCAGCCCATTTAGTAGACCCTAAATTTTGTCTAACCTGTTGGGTCT
Organism: Alligator sinensis; assembly: GCF_000455745.1. Taxonomy (NCBI): domain Eukaryota; kingdom Metazoa; phylum Chordata; order Crocodylia; family Alligatoridae; genus Alligator; species Alligator sinensis. Next base: position 63,966 of record NW_005843126.1, on the reverse strand, counting down.
AAGTGGAGTAATAGTTTTGTTTAATAAAACGGCTTCATCAACTGAGTTCAAATACTTAACAGATCTGAAGTTAAGTATGCAGAAAACTATATGATGCTAGTGCTGCACTGGTAGGATGATAAGGGAGATTTTTATTCTTGATGCTGAAAGTTGTGCTGGTTGCAGTATGTTAATTTTATTCTGATGTTTCTGAAATAAGTGTATTTTCAATACTAAATGAGGAGTGGTTTATGCCACATAAACCTCAGATGTTTACAAAAGCAAACATATTTTCTGAAAGTATTTCCATGATTGGAAATAAAATGGAGAGAGGAAGGAAAACTACTCCAGGTAGTAGGGATTAACGAAGAAAAGCCTGGCAAACGCTGTACAGTGTGGAGGAGGAACCAAGCAGAGACAAGTGATGGGAGCAGTGATAGACATTAAAGATAAAGTCAGAGAGAGAGGGTGGAACAAATCTGCAGAGTTTTTAAAACAGGGGCAGAACTGATAATAACACTGTTTTGTTTCCCAAGAATCCTAGCTTTGTGCAGTGTTTCCTAAGAGTCCCACACCAGGGATGGATTCCTTGATTATTCATTAAAAAAACCCCACAACAACAATGGACTCTGGAGACCTGGATTCAATGCTACATTAAGCATTTTTTACATACTTGGATTATTAAAACATGATATTCACTTCTGCATCCCTGGAGTACCCCAGGGGAATGTGTTATTCTGCCAATCCAGCTTGCATGCTTACGTCTTGTTTCTGCAATGTTAGCTATTTTAAATCTTAACCTCTGGCAAGTGCTTTTGTTTGGTGCAGATCTGTTTCTGGAAGCATTGAAACCAGTGTTCGTTAAATATATAGCATATGTGACTGACTAAACACCTTGCAAGAATGAGTCTGATTTGAGCAACTACGTCTTGTACTTGTGGGTTGTACTGTAACAGAGTGTAAACCTTTTTCTCAGTAGTTCTGATGAGTCTTTTGTTTTTAAATCTTTAAAAAAATTAAAGATAAATCAATTTATTTATAAAAATAAGCAAACTTGTTTCCTTAAAACAAATTACATTCTGTGCTTATAGTAATGGCTGGAAATGTGTGATCTGAGCAATAATATGATGTTCAGCCTGATGAAAGGTACTAAAAAGTCTTAGATATAGGACATGGATACCTGTATTAATTATTTTTATTGTGGCAGCATCAGGAGGCACGAATCTTGGGACTTTCTTAGGCTAGGTTGAATGGTTGATTTAGATTTGGGGTCTTTTCCCCAAATCTAAATCAGTGATTCTTAACCAGGGTGCCATAGCACCTTGGAGTGCCTTGAGTTCTTTCCAAACATGCCCTGGAGTATCACATAATGTTAGCACTGTTTGGTTTGCAAACATGATTTACAAGAGATTTCACCATAAGAGTTAAAGCCATGGTGTCCTGCTGTGTGTTCTTTGGAACAGAAGAATTGCTCTGTTCTACTTTATATAGTTAACAAACAAATCAAAACTAAGAGCTGGCATTTTTCAAGGGGTGCCTCGAGTCTAGCAAGGTTGAAAACAACTCATCTAAATAGGCAATTTGAAAGGTTTATCATCTTTACCTTCCAGATAGAGATCTGAGGCATGGAGAAGCTGACTGATTTGGAATTACACAGGCCAGGGGCAGGCAATTATTTCTGCTGGAGGGCCGCTTAATGAGTTTTGGCCAGCTGTTGAGGGCTGCATGGGTATTTCCACCCCTTGACAGGTGCCTCACCACTCCTGGTCACACTCCTAATCCCTGACCTTTGCCACCAGAAGTCCCTCCCCTTTCCCCGGAAGTACTCCTTTTGGCAAGGGGGTTGCCATCTTGGAACCAGACCAAAAAAAAAAACCAAATTATATTCTAAAAATCAAACATTTACTACAACATACATTTATTTGGTTTCATAAAATATTTTTTTTATTTACATGTGTTTGCATAGTGTACATAGATGTGATTGTATAATAGCTCAAAATGAAGTTTTACTTTTGTATATTGTGGAGGGGTATGGGGGATGTGGGTGGGTGGGTACAGGGCTTGTGGGGGATTGTGTGTATGTGGGTTGTGGGGAGTATGCTTGTGGGTAAGTATGGAGTTTGGGGGGTGTATGTGTATGTGGGGTGGGGAAGCATGTGGGTGTGTTGTATATGTGGGGTGTGGGTGGTATTGGGTTTGGGGGGGTCTGTGTCAGGGAGAGTGGCTGGGGGATGTGGGGTGTGCATAGGGGGTGTGGGTATGGTGGTGTGAGGGGGGGGTGTGGGTACATGTGTATGGAGGGTTTGCATGTGGGACGTTCCCCCTCACACACACACGCCCCCCCTGCCTCACCGCACATAGCACCTGCCACCAGTGGTAGCAGCAGGGAGTGAGGCCTTGGAGTGCCTGCAACTGGTGGAGACCCCTGGCAGTGCATGGTCCTGGCAAGCCCCAGGACTGCACGGGGCCAGGCTGCCAGCAGTGAGAGTCGGGAGCTGGCCCAGCTCCATGGAGCCCCCACAAGCCCAGGCTCTATGTTCCTGCTGCCTCACTCTGGGCCCCCACTGGCTCTGGCCCTGGTGCATCTGCCACACATTTCCCTTCTGGCTCCTGCTGCACCATGTAGTCCCAGCCATGCAGCCAGGAACCACATGTTGCCAGAGCCACCCCAGCCTAGCCAGCACTGCATGGAGCCAACCAGGAATCGCAGGGGCCAGCCTGGCACCTGCTGTGCTGGCAGGGAGAGTGGGGAGCTGGCCTGGCTCCATAGAGCCCCTGCCAGCCTGGGCTCCATGCTTCTGCCCTGGACCCTCACTGGTGTGGGCCCCCACTGGTGTGATCCTGCCCCACACTCCAGCCTAGCTGTCGCTGCACTCCCCGCCCCCCAGCCCCTCTCCTGGTGCTACTGCCACCACCATTTCCCCACCTTCCTTTTACTGCTGCCGCTTCTCTCCTCACCCCCACCTGCTGCTCCAGCATCACGTGGTTCCCAGCTGCATGTCCAGGATTGCGGAACACAGCAGGAGCCAGCCTGGCTGTCCCTCGGCTGACCCCAGCCCATCCCTCACGGACTGGGACTATCACTGGTGGTCTGCCCCTTCCCCCTGTTCTTATCTGACTGCACTCTTGAGCAGAGGGCAGTAGGGAACAGCCCCAGGGTTTCTAGGCGAAGGCTTCCGATTTGGCGGGGAGGGGCTGAGGGTGAGGCAGACCTGGTCAGGCCTTGCTGCTGCTGCCCCTGGGTGCTGCTGCTGGCTTCTCCTGGGTCCTGCCGCCACTGGCACCTCATTAGCTTAGACAGGCAGCCACAGACAAATAATAAGTAATTTTTTAGGGGTCCCATGGGCTGGATAGAATGGCTTGGTGAGCCAGATTTGGCTCATGGGTATATTTTGCCCACCCCTGACACAGGACTTCCTGTGACTAAGCCAGAGATTGAATCCAGGTCCCCGGAGTCTAAACTCAGTAGTTTAGCCATGAGCCCATCCTTCATTGGCTGCCTAGAATTAGTAATTTACTGTGGAGAAGAGGGTTTATTCCCTCCCTTTCCCAGTCCATGTGGATCTCAGCTACAGCCTTTGCTGTTAAGATGAACTAAACAGCTGGTTTCAGTTTGCAGTTTTGTGTATTTGTTCCTTTTTAAGAAGAAAGCAAAACCACACTTGAGTTTGTATCCTCACTGATGCATCACTCATGTGTACGTGTATTCCTAGAACTTCTGAGTATTTAATGGTGCTACAATTAGTGGGACAATGTTATGAGTCTTTCCCAATGAACTGTGAGAGAACTTGTCTGTCTTGCTCACCTTGGACAATTTTTGGAAGGTATTGGAGGCCTGTGCCCTCCCTGCAAAGGGGGCAGGCTTAATGGGAAGTGTCACTTGTGCTTTGGCTGCATTGAGCAAGACAGCCTGGGTTTAAAGAATCACCAAGCTCAGTTGAATGAGCTTTGTGTGTGGAAGAAGCCAGGTTACAGAACCTGAATTAGCTCTAAAAGAGAAGACCAGATTCATAGGGGTTGATTACAGTAGGAGATCCTTGATAATAGCCATGTTTTGATTCTGTCTGGCTTCATTTGGAAAACAGGTAGAAGTTTCGGTCCACTACATGTCTTATATTGTCATAAAAGAGAATCAAAGCTTACAAGAGAGTGAAGTAACTCTGACATTTCATTAAATTATATTGTCTTGACTGTGAATTACCTCTCTGGATTCCATTTCCTCTCATTCTAAGCACTTCGTTAGCGACCATTTGGCCCAAGGTAATTGCAGACTTGTGTGCAATCTTAAATTGGCTGGATTCTGACTTCAGCCCTGAAGGGAAAATAATATGACCAGTTTGACATATTTCAGAAACAGCATAGGGGGTTTTTTTCATATAAATTTGATTTGCATACCTACCTTCCTGTTTCATAGCCTCCTGTGTAAGAAACTGAAATTACTGTATAGACTTTAGTATAAATGATACAACTGATGTGATGATTTGAAATATTTTTAGATTAGTATGAGCCAGAGGGTATATAATGATATGGCTGTCCCTCCCCTCTCCCCCTCCCCCCTGCTTTTGGTTGTCACTTCCCCTCCCTCCCTCCCTCCCTTTTGATTTGAGCACATCACAGGAGTCTCCAGGGACTTTTTAAAGTTTCTAAAGCAGGTGGAAATCCTCCCTCCCTTCCCCTTCCTGATCAAATCGCACCCCCGTCCCTGCCCCTTTCACCCTTTCCCTGCTGTCCAGGAAGCAGAGAAGCACCAGAGCCATTCCTGCCCCCTGGGCAGGGACTGGGCTCAGTTGGTGATGGAAACAGTGACAGCATGCCTGGTCCTGGACTGAGTTGGGGAAACTACTCTCCAGCCACCCTGTTGCTGCTGTCTGCTTCTCTGCTGAGCCCAGCCCCCAGTCAGCCTGGCTGGCTCTGGAGCTTCCTCACCCCTGAACAGTAAAGAAAGCAGCAGTGTCAGGCAGGGGAGGGAACATGCTTCTGAGCAGCAAGTGGAAGGGAAGGGGGATTTTACCTGCTTTAGGGACTTTAAAAGTCCCCAGAGACTTCTATGGCTTGGTCTGCCCACACTGGTCGGGGTAGAGGAGGTTGCCAGGAGGGGGTGCAACCACCCCTACAGTGTTGGTTGCTTCTCCTGCACCCCTTTTTGGGAAATCCTGGATCCACCCCTTGTATGTGCTGATAGCTTGGGGGAGAGAGTTTTACAAACAGTACTAGTAATACAGAGTGTCTGCATATATCAAATGTGTGCTCATAGACAAATAAAAAAAACATGTTTTTTTTTAACTTTTTAAACCAAAAATTCAGCTATTGAAATGAATGCATGGTGCTATAAATTGAAATGAAACTGATCAGAATAAATGGGTTACTGCAGGGGTTGTCAACCAAGGGTACGCGTCCTTGGACCAGTCCTAAGGGGTACGCATGGGCAGGCAGGGATGGAGCACCGCTGCCTCCCAGGAGCAGGACTGGGGTGTGGTGAGGGCAGGGAAGTTCACATGCATCGGTAGCCACTGCCACCCACCAGCCCGGTGAGCTTCCCCGCCCCACAGAGGAGCCTGCTTCTGTGGCCCACATGCTGTCCCTGCCTTCTGCACGCCACCCCCCACCTTGCTCAGCCTCCAGCCACCGGTTGTACTTAGACTGAAAAAAGGTTGAATACCCCTGGGTTCCTGCATTATATATGAGCATGAAGAATGAACTAAATTTTGAATCCCTTCCTTATAAAAAAAGAGTTCTGCCCAACTAAGGATGGGGGAAGGACTTCAGGCATTCTAGGAGGGGAAAAAAATTGTTTTTCCCAAAACTGCCACTTTTTTCTTTTGTTTGCTTCCTGTTCCATTTTAACTTCTATAAAGTAGGAGGAAATTTCACTTCTCCCTTTCTCTCCCTTTCCTTATTTTCCCCCAATAATATGTCCTGCAGATATTTTTCTGCTAGAGCTCCCCTCTAGCTGGACATTCACTAGGTTGTTAGTGTGGGTCCCCAGTGCCTGGACCTCTTTGCTCCTTCCTTGGACCGAAAAAGACCACAGGCATTGCCCCAGCTGTTGTTTCTCAGCACATTCCTCTGCTTGCTGCCCTCTTCTGAGACCTCAAGGTCTAGCATATGGAGTAGCACTGAACTCTCAAACTATCCCATTGTATAAGTATATCCTCTTTCATAACGCAACACTGGAGATAAAAGCATAGTATTACATATTCACTTTTGAATGCATGACTTTCACCATTTGCCTAGATTGTAAATGTTATCTTGTTAATCCACAGGCAGAACAGAAAATTACTTAAAGTTAAACTTTAAAGTCAAGTGACTTCTGACCCAAATTAATACAAGTGCCCTGTTTCCCCACAAATATAGCATGTAGCAGACCAGGGAGCAGGGAATGAGTCTCAAAGGACTTTGTTTTCGGAGGCACCACTGAATTGGCTGACTCAACACAATTGACGGTGGAACATGCTCATGAGTCAGAATTCTAACAGATGACAAAATGGAAAAACTGCGTGGTACTGTTTATGGACAGTTCTGCATTGAGACCGTTTGATCTGCATGTCTGTTTGATCACTGTTGGGCAAAGAGATGGTCTATCATCAGGGTGGGGGGAGGGAGTAAAGTCACACATTGGTAGAGATTTATTTCAGTTTCATCCTGCCAATAAATGAATATTATTTTTCTAAAAACAAGGTCTGTAGTTCTCAGTAACATGCTAGTTGCATTTTTGCATGTTTTGTTTAGGGAGCTCTTCCCATCAGCACAGTACAGTGCAGTTAGAATAGCTTCTTGAATTTTTATAAGGATTTTTTTCAGGGATCAAAATTTGACTACATACTCTTTTTGCAGAGGTGTTTCACATAGAGATTTAATATGGCTAAATTTTTAAAAGATTAGAAGCTCAGTTTCTACATGCAAAAAACTGTTTTATAATAAACTGGTAACATGCTAATAGATTATAGCTTTATTTTCTTCTAGTTTCATTTTTTTAAAATCTGACAAAGGCAAAATGGGCAACAAATATGATTAAGGAAGTGATCCTAATGTTTCCATGTGCTTTTTTCATCAGTTGACATCTCAGTCACCTTGTTTCTGTAAACTTCCTGCTGCATATATCCCTAAATATGCTTTTTTTTTTTTTTTTTTTCTTTCTTCTTCTTCTTCCAGGACAACCAAAAGACATCAAACTTTTTATGATGGGCAGTATTGTGGTCTTTCAGGAGTATGTCATATTCCAATGAATGAACCATTCTGTACCAAAACCAGAGAGGTTAGTGAATTTTATAAGAAAATTCCAGTATTTAAAACTTGTTTTGACACCCCTTGTGGTTTATAATAGTGCTCTAGTGTATTTATATCCTAAAAGCACTACAATACCCACTCTTTTCATTCTTCCATCTCAAAGATGTATTTAAATTCAGTAGACATAGAAAGTAAAATTGAACCCTGTTAGCACTCCTAATCAGAAGTCCATACATCAAAGATTGGAACCCGTTGTATACCCAAACACATAGTTTAGCCCCACAGATTAGTATAAACCTCACTACTCCAAGCTAATAACTTCTATACAAATTCCTAATATGTTTTTCTAGGCTATGGTATATACATTTACGCTTTTGTATGCACATAAGCACTCTTACTTCTCTTCTTAAACAAAGTTACTTCCACCCGTGCAGCCCCAACCTTGATAAACAATAGTGTTAGTCTTGGTATACATCACCCTCCAGCATTTTCACTACAGTGTCACCAAGACTTGGTCTGAACAGTAAGCAAGGCCTTTGTATCAAATAACTCTCTTCTGGCTTCTTCACTTGGTGCTGCAAACTAGTTTTGGTATAAACAGGATCCGCTCATTTCAGCCCCTGTTGCAACAAAGCCAGCTTGACAGTCAGGGGTTTACTCTAATTTCCTGCAGTAGCTGTAAAAACACAGTATTCCTACTAGGAGGACTGCGCACTTCCAGCATTGGGAGGGGAAGCTGAAGGGGGAGTGGGTTTCCTTATGTGACACCTGCAATCATAAGCGTATAGTCATAGTATGAAACAGACTTATTATATGGAAGTTATCCAGGTAGGATACAAGTGTCATGCTGCATGGACAGACAAGGTTCTTTAGGTAAATGTGATACCTTTTATTAGACCAACTGAATAGTTGGAAAAATTGTTCTTTACCAGCTTTTGGGCACAAATACCCTTCTTCAGGCATAGAGAGATTCTGCTGGTGTTTGTCTACTCTCTAGGGTTGAATAGAAGTTTAAGCCAATATGCAGAATGTATGCTACATGGAGAAACTTGGTTCTCATATTCTGGTTAAATATACTCATAACTTGGTTAAATATCTGACTTCATGTTGGTGATTATTTGTTTTTTTTCCTGCTACTACTATTACTGCTAATAATAATTGTAACAAAAACTTGGAAGGTTCTTATAGAGATTGCTAAGAAGATTGGCCTCAAATGCCACTCAAAGGGGACAGTGATTACTGTTGAAGGCCCACGTTTCAGTTCTCGGGCAGAAAGCATAATGTTTCGCAGCTGGGGAGCTGATGTTATTAACATGACTACGGTTCCTGAAGTGACTCTTGCAAAAGAAGCTGGGATCTGCTATGCAAGCATTGCTATGGCAACAGATTATGACTGCTGGAAGGAGCATGAAGAAGCAGTGAGTGAAATCTCTCTTCCTTTTAGGCCTTGTTGATTTACATTGTTATGAACTATGTGTAACGTGTATATATAAAATCATATAGATCCTGACAGAAATGGCCCTTTTGTACCAAACAAACATGTTGCATTTTTATTTATACCAGCTTATACCCTAATGTGTTCCACTGCAGTCATAGAGCTCTTCTGGATTAATGTTAAGGGAAAAAAAGAGCAGAATTGGACTTTGTATGTTTCCCTTTCATAAAGTTGTCCTATGATAAATATTGGGGCCCCTGTGAATCAGAGAGTGCGTATAAGGCCAGCGTGACATCATTTTCCTGTGATAGATCTGGTGCTTATTCTTTTAAAGCTCTGCTCCCAAGAACACATCCTTGTAAGTTCTTATACCACTTTTCTCATGGATTCAAGAGTGGCTACTAGCAGAAGGCTCACGCTGATTGCCAGCTAAGTCTTAGTTAACACAAAATATTGTCATGCCAACTAAAGGGCCTTAGGAAAAGGAAACAGTGGCATATAGTACTTAATAAAAGACCAAAGCTGCTTTGCAAAATAGCTTCTTTATATTATTATATATTTTATATAATTGAAATTTTTCATTGGCTATGTTTCTGACCAAAAAGCTAGTACATGGACAGAAGATTAAACTGTATACAGTTTCGGATCATTATATTTTAGCAGTGAGGATTCTTAATCATTGGAACTCCTTATTTGACAAAGGAAATTATGCATTTCCCAGCTCTTGAATCCTTATATCAAAACAGAACTGGAAAATTTATTTATAAAAATGTCCAAACAATAGTAATTCAGTGTGGTACAAGAATAACTAGGTAAACTTTATGATCTGTTTTGTTCAGGAAGACAGACTTAATGGTCATAATGATGCTTTCTGGCTCCCAAAAAACTAGTAAGCATATAAAAAAGTAACCTTAAGGTCAGATTGCTCCACTGGGTGTGTATAGCAGAATTTTGCTATTCTACACTAATGACATGACTTGGTTACTAGGAAGCTTTTGTTGTACTTTAAAGTGGAATTCAACAACTTTAAAATGAATACAGTGCACCCTTCACAAAGTAACAGCAACAGGAAGGTATCCAAACAAACTCTAGGAACATTCTTAAATGAGCATTCACTTAAGATAAATAAACAGTACTAGATTAAATTATTTTTTAAGAAGCTTTAGATTTTTTCCCATGTAATGGAATCGTAGCAGAAAAAAAAAGTGTGATATACCTTGAATTTAGCAAGGCTTTTGATATGATCTCCCACAGCATTTTCACAAGTAACCTAAGGAAGTATGGAATGGGTGAATAGACTGTAAAGTGGATAGAAAACTGCTGGATCATTGGGCTCAGAGGGTAGTAGTCAATGGCTCAATGTCTAAGTGACAGCCAATCTCAAGTGGAATGCCCCAGGGGTCAGTCCTGGGGCCTGTTCTATTCAATATCTTCAGCAGCAGCCTAGAAGATAGGATAGAGCAGGCTTGTCCAACATATGGTCTGCGGGCCGCCAAGCCATTTTATCTGGCCTGAGGCGGCCCAGGCGGCGCTGCACCCGCC
>NW_005843126.1:44932-53506 GCF_000455745.1 Alligator sinensis | reverse complement strand
GGGCCGCGGCGAGGAGGGCAGTCCCGAGCAGCACATGGCTTTGCCACCGCTTCTGCTGGCCGGTGCAGACCTGGCCAGCCTCCTCCCATCCCCAGCAGCACGTGGGAAGCCGGCTTCAGCTGCATGCTGCTTTTCCTGGCCAGTGCTACCCAGTTCTGCCGAGTCAGGTCCTGCAGCACCATGTCAACCCAGGCATAGCATTGGCAGGCCGGGCGAGTCCCAGGTGAGCCCCAGCCTGGCCCCACGGCTTCTCCAGCACCAGGTCAACCTGGTTGTAGCCAAGCAGCTCCTGCAGCACCATGTCAACCCCTGCAACTTCATTGGTGTCAAAGGTCATGTGACATCACTTCCTGATATGATACCACTTCCTGTGACATTTTTGAATATGGCTCGCTGGCCCACTGGGGGATAAAAAGTTTGTGATCCGGCCCCACATTCAAAAAGGTTGGACACCCCTGGGATAGAGTGTGGCAAGTTTTCAGATGACACCAAGCCGGGTGGGGGTGGTAATACATACACTGGAGGATTCAGAGAGACCTCGACAAATCAGAGGATTGGACCCAAAAACAAATCTCATGAGGTTCCATAAAGACAAGTGCAAAGTCCTGCACTTAGGATGAAACAGTCCCATACACCGGTACAGGCTAGGGATCAACTGGCTAAGCAGCAGCTCTGCAGAAAAGGACCTGGGGCTTACAATGGACAGTAAACTGAATATGAGCCAGCAGTGCGCCAAGAAGGCTAATGGCATATTTAGGTGCATTAGTAGAAGCATTGCTAGCAGGTCGGAGAAGTGATTCTTCCCCCTTTATTTGACACTGGTGAGGCCACATCTGGAGTACTGTGTCTAGTTTTGGGTACCCCGTTACAGAAAGGATGTGGACAAATAAGAGGCAGTCCAGTGGAGGGCAAGGAAAATGGTTAGGGGTGCTTGGGCACATGACTTCTGAGGAAGGGCTGAGAGAACTGGGTTTATTTAATCTGGAGAAGAAAAGACTGAGGGGGAGATTTAATAGCAGCCTTTAATTACCTGAAGCGAAGTTCGAAAGGGGATGGAGCTAAGCTGTTCTCAGTGATGGCAGATGACAGGACCAAGAGCAATGGAAGTTTAGGATGGATATTAGCAAAAACTTTCTTACTAGGAGGAGGTAGTAAAGTACTGGAACAGGTTAGCCAGAGAGACTATGGACTGTCCATCCTTGGAGATTTTTAAGACCTGTGTAGACAGAGCCTTGGGTAGGATAATTTAGTTGGGGGTGGACCTGCTTTGAGCAGGGAATTGGATTAGATGACCTCCTGAGGGCCCTTCCAACCCTAATTTTCTGTGATTCTATGATAATGGTTATTTGTAGACCCTAACTATGCATTTTATATCTGAAATGTATCTATATTTCTTTCAAGTTTAACTCTGACTTTTGTGAATTTGGAAATCCTTGCATTTGAGATGATTACAGCACCACTGCAGTGTATTTTGTCTCAACTCTTTGAGGTGTGCTTTCAAGCTGTAGTAAAATAGGATTAAGATTCTTTTTAGTGGAAATGGCCATCTTAATTGCAAAACTGAAATAAGTAGTTTCCTGCATTATTGATCTATCCATGCACTGGTCTGTCAATGTGCGAGGTTCCTGAGCACTTGGCTTTCTTTCTGAACTGGTTGTACCATAAAATGCCTGTGAGATAGAGTTTAGACTATACAAGCTATCAGACTCAGGAGATTATGGATTCTTCATTGGAATTTTTGGAGGCTGAAGTGAAATATTGACAATATTATTATACAACAAAAAATTCAGCCAACGATGACCAGTAAAATCTAAATGATACTCTTACAAATAGCACAGAAGTTGTATTGATGTTTCTGAAAATCACTGTCACAGGCGGGGTCCTACAGGAGGGCCGTGATCTCCTCAAGGCCCCCTTCCCATGCCAAGTTGGCCCAAGGGCACCCTCAGTTTCTCGCCCGCCATGTCTTTGATGTTGAAAAATGTTAGGGAGGCTGCCTTTTCCACCCTCTTGGTCACGTCTTGCTGTAGTCTCTGCCCTGTGGACTCCCGGACCCCTCGTGGGTCCCACTCTACAAATGGGTGCTTCCGGGGCACCCTAGCCTTAGGGGCTATGCATGGCTCCTACCACCCCAATACCACGCCCCAAGCCTCGCAGATGTAATGGATGTTATTCTGTCCTTCTCTCTGGTGTTCATGCCCTCTCTGGCACTCGGGCTCTCCACAGCCCTGTCCCTCTCTCTCCACACCCCGTCTCCGGGGCCTCCTCTGTAGCGCTGCCCCCTTCTCCAGGGCCTGCTCTGTAGTGTTGCCCCCTTCTCCAGGGCTCACCACGCCTGCACTAGGGCTTCTCAGTAATGCCCCCTCCCTGGGGCTGGGGTCTGTGCACCTTGAATGCTGTGCCCTCGCTGGCGCTGGGATTCCCACACTCTGCTGTGAGTCCCCTATGAGGCCTCCGCCATCCCCTAATAGCCTCACCCAAACCACCGGTGATAAACAGCAACACAAAATACAAGCCAATCGGCTATAACTTAAACAGAAGCCGCCCGGCCATAACAATGCTCAAGCCTACCAGGAAATACTCCATCCCTTCCATGAGAGAGCTCCTTCCTGCTGGGCTGCTGGCAGGGAACTGCCAGCCTAGCCTCAGCCCCTGGGCTTTATAAGGCCCAGGCCCTGCCCCTTCTGGTCAGATGACTTTCCCTGGTTGCCCCAGCAACCCACAGCTGGGCTCCTTATTCCCTCACTGCTAGGGTCCCTTCCCTAGCAGTTTCTCCTCTTTAGGAGCAGGGCATCTCAGTGCTCTGCAACAATCACCTTGCCCCTTGTTATATCAGTTGCAGTTGATATCCCAAGAACTGCTCTAAAATGTTCTCTCCAGCAAGAATGTTCTAGAAGTTTACGTGGTTACCTTTCTTCATATTTATTTGTTTATATTTATATCATCAGGCCCTCAGACCTAATGAAGAATTCCTTTCATTTGAAAGCTTGCCTAAGTGTATCCCAACCATGCAATCAGCCCACTAAAATCATCCAAAAATATTTTACCTCTCTTTTTATATTTTCAAACAGCCTGTACCACAACTTACCGTTTTACCCAGATATGTCAACTCCTCTTTAAAATATTAGTGCATTTATGAAGTGTCAGATTGGCTAGAAGGGGTTTAGGTTGTAGCCGTGTTGGTCTAAGGACATAGGCAGACAAGGTTCCTTGGGTGAATTTGATATCTTTTATTAGACCAACCCAAATGGTTGGAGAATAGTTATTAAGCAAGCTTTTGGGTTCAAAAACCCTTCGTCAGGCTAAGGAAGCATCAGCAGTTGGTGTGTGCTCTTCCTGGATGGAATGAAAAGTAAAGAAGCCAGAGGCTGGGCTGGGGAGTCAGTTGCCAGGCAGATTATAATGCATCAAAAATCCAATGTCTATGTTTAGTCCATGATCTCTAGTATCCAGCAGGTTGATGAAATGGAGCTCATAGGCTCGTCTCTGGGAAGTGTTGTGTAAGTTTCCCTTGAGGATCGGGACTGAGAGATTGGAGAGAGAGTGGCCCTCCTGTGAGAAATGTGCCCCCACCGGTAATTGGGTATTTCTGTCTTTGATGGATTTCCGGTGTGCATTCATTCTGGTGCGCAGTTGTTGTTTGGTCTCTCCTACATATCTTCCATCAGGGCATTTGGTGCATTGGATGAGGTATATTACATTTCTGGAGGTGCAGCTGTAAGATCCTGGGATGCTGATGGCTCTGTTGTGGGGTGTAGTAATGGTGGGGGTGGTGGAGATGTGTTGGCAGGTTTTGCATTTCTTGTCCTGGCACGGTCTGGATCCTTTTGGTGTGTTCTGGGCTTGAGGAAGTTTGCTTCTGGTGATGAGGTTGGCGAGGTTCGGATTGGCTAGAATAAACTTAAGATACCATTTCCTCCCCAAAGGTCCCAATCTTTACCCAGTTAAACAGTTTCACTAAGCTCTTGAATAAAAGGATGTCCAGAATCAAGCCCCAGCTGTACTGTATAACCCCCCCACCAAAACTGGAAACAGTTTAATTTTTCTCTGTGGCTAGGGTTATTTTCTTTTAAAATGCATCTTTTTATTGTTTATTAATCCTTTCTAATCTGAGTTGAATCAGATACATGGGGTGGTTTAATCAGGAATTGAGATGGGTGTTACAGAATTTATTTTCTAACAAGTTAGAGGAAAGCATTAACAGTTTTTATTGTATTTCTAGGTTTCTGTAGATAAGGTTCTAAAGATGCTGAAAGAGAATGCAAATAAGGCAACCAGCATACTGCTTACTGCTATACCTCAAATAGGTGCCATGGATTGGACAGGAACTCTGCACAATCTGAAAGTAAGTAGAAAAGCGGAATACAGTCTCAGTTGGGGACTGTGTGTGTGCGCGCACACATGCACAAATGCGTGTCCCAAAATAATTATTTTCAAATAAGAACTTTATCAAATAACAATACAGCAGAGGCACTCCATGCAAGAACACCAGAGAATTTTTTTTCAGATTTCAGATGTACTGCAAACAGCTAATCTCAGTTCTACAAAAAAGTAGAAGATAGAGGTACATCTCCATTATCTGTACTTAAAGTGTAACATCCTTTCTACCAAGAAAAGTACACATTTACATGAATCTACAGATTCTAGATGTATATCTATCCACTGTAGAGCTCAAAAATAGTAGAGAGCAAATATGGAGAAGATCAAACCTAACTTGAATATGTTGTGCTCTAGGGCAGGAGGTAGCAACCTATGACCCATGGGCTGTATCCAGCCAATGAAGAGACTGGATCTGGCTCATGGCAGCTCAGGGAATCAGACGCATGCTCAAGCCACAGCAGAAAAGGAAGTATCCCTATGGTCATATTCCCTGCCTTATTTTGTTTATTCCCTCTGCTACTGCAGAGGAAGATTCACCAGAGTCCTAGCACCTGCCTTTTTCCTATCTTTTCCTTTTGCAGCACCTGCTAATCACTGGGGAGATGGGTTGTGGCAGGGGCTGGGTTGCAAGCAATGACCCATGATGACAAAAGGTTGCCAACCTCTGCTCTAGGGTGTTTGGGGAGGGAAAATAGTTCAACGAATCACAGGCAGATAGCTTAGTTTAAGCATCCAACAGTCCAGTCCATTCGCCTGGACAGTGCTGTGATTTTAGATTTGCAGAAAGTGAATGTCAAAGTGGCAGTGAAATATCTTTTCAAAGTCTTGCAGAGAGAGAATTTCAGTCAAATATTTTTAAAAGCAGTAGGGCGGCTTATGCCATTTCCACAATTCTGTCACACCAGATTCCTTTGCTTGCTGCAGGTTAGGGAAGAGATCACTCTTAAAATTTTGTTGATTTCTTTTCTTATTCTTGCCCCACAGCCACTTTCTTTTCTTACACATAACCACTTCCTGGATCCCTTGACTCCCCTAATTTCCAGGGTACCAGAGGAGCTATAGAGGGCCCAGAACTGGCTATGTAAGTCACTATGCAAGAAAAGAAAGTTGGGAATACAGGGGCCATGGAACTGAGGGAAGCAGGGTTTTGGGCAGGGAGGGAGGAAATTGAAAGGTTGTGTTAAAAAGGGTGGTGCTATATAAGAGAGAGAGGCCTAGAAGGAGTAAGAGTACAGTCCCAAAGTTTTGATGCCCCCTCCTGTCATGACAAAGGAAATTGGAAACTTCAGTGAAAATACAACTTTAAAAATATTTTTCCTATTTTCTTAAGTTATAAAAGTGAGACATGTAACCCTAACCCATTTATCAGAATGTGTTTACTCAAGTACCTTTTGGGATTCAAACTCCACTACAGACAGAATTGTGTTTTGTTGGAAGGCTGGGAGAAACTTTGCATTAGGATCAACTCTTTCTTTTCTTTCTTTTCTCAGTCTAGTCTCATTGCCTTGCTCACGTCTCCTCCAGCTTAATAAATTATTTTGATTTATTCAAAGCCAAGATACGCCAGGCAGAATTCAGCATGAATCTTTAATGAAGTTTAAACACTGAAATGCCTGTCGGTTCTCAGGGCTCCAGCTTAAAATCACGAGATGGGGCCCTGCCTGGTCACTCCCACAGCTAGTCCCTTCTACCCAATAAGCCCAGTATATCTTCAGGTGTTTGCTTTTAGTTGCTTCTATTGCCTTCCCCTTTTCCCAGTACCTGTGTATGGGAGGCCACCTGGCTCTTTTGCAGTATTTGGACAGTTGTGGGCCAGGTGGATGGATGAGGAACAAGCAGGATCAACATTCTTTCTGAGCTGCAATCTACATAATACATCCTCAAGAGATGGGGTTCCATGTCTTATAGGAAGAAAGAACCTCCCCCCCACACACACATTTATTCCTTTTTATTTTTAATTAAAAAATACCCAGTAGCTTTTCAGTGATCCAGACTTTCTAGTTTTCAATCAAAGAGTCTGATCATGTCAAATGACTACTGTGTACTTTAGTAAGAGGTGTCCTTTTGGTTCCCACATAAAATTGTCCAGTTGGATGCTTCAGTGGGATGGGAAATTGGTGAGTGATTTGGGAAGTGAGTCTTTGAGGTTCCCTCTGCCATAATTGATGAATTTCTGACTGCCTTCTTGACTCTGATGTGGTCTGAGTGCTGAGGTAGTGGAGAAAGGATGCTGGGAATTGGTTATGGAGTTGGAAGGCTCTAATGAAGTTAGACTCAGGAATTTGGAATTGTCTGATGGGCAGATTATTTAGGACTTGCTTTATAAGAAGCCAGGAGGTCAGAGGTTAGGATTTCTGGCAGGTGAATACAGACTGGTTTGGGGAAGCCAGAGACTCTGAAGTCTTTGGAAAAGTGGCAGGAATATCTGAGGTGTAGAGAATTCATCAGGTTTTGTTGATGAATGATTTTGAGGGATAAAGTGTTTGAGGCTGGATAGTGGAACCCCGGACTAGGCCATTGTATGTATAGTGGTAGGCATATGAACAGGGGTGGGGGGCACGTGCATGTAATTGAACCATAAATGAAAAGAGAGAGAAGCCATCCCCCCTCCACTGATACATTAAGTTTTCTTTATTATCAGCCTTTATCTGAATCCTTTCAAAGTCAGATGGTTCTTACTGAACTAGTTTGTCTGAGCTTTCCTTTCCTACTGCTTGAAGGCAAGGTCAGAGAGAACAGTGGGACAGGAGAATAGGCAAGGAGTAGTTCAATCTGTGTCCCTGCTACAGAGGCAAAAGAATTCCCCCACAGCTTTGCATTCTTGCAGATGAAGGCTAGTGGTTTACCATGAATCCTGTTTCTTCTAATAGCAATTCTGGGTCCGTTGAAGCTCTTGGACAGAAATGATTGGCGTCAGAGCCTTGCCCTCTACACCTAGTGATAACAGCATCTCATATCACCCTATCAGCAATAGTAGATTGAGAAATTTTACCCAGAGAGGAGAGAAAGTTCTGTCTGGCTCTTGGCTACTCCACACACTCCCCTTTCTCATTTCTCTGTTGCTACATCATGCCTCTAAGGCATTGTTAACCACCTTTCTCAATAAGAGAATTCTGGAGCACGATGACATGAAACAGAAATGAGGAAGGAGTGGCTTACTCCTGTGACAGCTGACTAAATGCCCATTGCCTTTTCTTCTGTCTGTTGCTCTTTGTCATATCCCTGAGTACCCTTCCTTAAATGACAAAGTGAATCCTGGATTAGAGATGAAAGATGTACAAATAAACCATTAAGGGAACCTGAGTATTTTGTTTTTTTAAATGCCAGGATGTTTATAAAATAACTTTCTTTGGCCCAACCCAACTTTGACGGTTTATATAGAGACCGTCCCCCCTGTTTAAGATTCACAATGGATTTCATAATAGTTTCATAGTTTCATAGTAGCTAGGGTTAGGAGGGACCTGAACAGATCATCTAGCCTGACCCCCTGCCACAGGCAGGAATGAATGCTGGGTTCACAAGACCCCAGACAGGTGATCATCCAACCTCCTCTTGAATTTGCCCAAGGTAGGGGCGAGGACCACCTCCCTTGGGAAGTTGATTCCAGATTTTGGCCACCCTAACTGTAAAATATCTGATCTCCAACCTAAACCTATTTTCCGTCAGTTTATGACCATTGCTTCTCATCACCCCAGGTGGTGCTGGGAAGAAAAGAGCTCTGCCTATTTGCTGTTGATCCCCCCTGATAAGCTTGTAGGCAGCCACCAGGTCCCCCCTCAGCCTCCTCTTGCTGAGGCTGAACAGGTTCAGGTCCTGCAGTCTCTCCTCGTAGGGCCTGTCCTGCTGCCCTCTCACCAAGCGGGTGGCCCTCCTCTGAACCCTCTCCAGGCTGAACACATCCCATTTGAAGTGCGATGCCCAGTACTCCAACTGCGCTCTGACCAAAGTCGCATAGAGGGGGAGTATCACCTCTCTGGACCGGCTTGAGATGCACCTTTGGATGCATGACAAGGTATGGCTGTCCTTGCTGGCTACGGTCTGGCATTGGCAGCTCATGTTCATCTTGGAGTCAATAATGACTCCAAGATCCCTTTCTGCCTCTGTGCTTTCAAGAAGGGAACTCCCTAGCCTGTATGTATGCTGTGGATTCCTTCTCCCAAGGTGCAGCACCCTGCATTTATCTACGTTGAACCC
>NW_005843126.1:23650-43615 GCF_000455745.1 Alligator sinensis | reverse complement strand
CATTGCATTGCAGGCTCATGTTCATCTTGTGGTCAATGATGACCCCCAAGTCTCTTTCTTCCATAGTGCTAGCCAACATAGCACTGCCGAGCCTATAAGGATGCTGCGGGTTTTTTTTCCCAAGGTGGAGAACCTTGCATTTATCGGCGTTGAACACCATCAGATTCTCGTCCGCCCACTTGCTGAGCCTGTCCAGGTCAGCCTGGATAACCTGCCTGTCTTCTGGTGTGGATGCTTTGCCCCAAAGTTTGGTGTCATCAGCGAACATGGCCAGTCCACTTCTGACTCCAGTGTCCACATCATTAATGAAGATTCCTCCCTTCCACTGGTCAAGCATTGTTAACAGTAGAATTATCAATTGGTACTTTAAACTATTGATCATTAATAACATTCACCTTTTTGAAGGCAGCGCTACCTTACAATTGCTGCTTCTCTGAGGAAGGGATGGGGTAGAATGTCCTTCGGGTTCCAGAATGGAACATGCTGATGTCATCAGGCTGTTGCTGCAACCAGGAAATACCAAAGATGTTACTGTGTTGGCTGCATTTTTACTTGTAACCCTGAGCACATGGTGAATTGTTCTGTACACTGTTCCATCTCAAGCATATGTCCTTACTATTTTTAGTCCTTCAAAATAGGGAAAACATAAGTGAGAGAGAAACCCTCTATCTCTTTTGTTGACCAAAGCTGCAACTCATGGGCTAGCTGACAAATGAGAATGAATCTGATTCATCACAGGACCACTGTGCAGATTAGCCCATTGTGTCACAGCCAGCAGTTTTGGCTCAAAAGAGAACCCAAACTGGGGCGGCAAGGGAATTTTGTGTCAGGACTGCTCTGCCTTGCAGAACTGATCTGTCCTAAGGACGGCTCTTCAGGCTTAAGGTCCTGACCCTGTTGTGAATGCCTCTCAGGCAACCCACTGTCCACAGAGGAAGCTCCATTGACCTCTTCATACAGATTTTAATACTTATTTGCTAACTCATGTTAACTGATGCTTTCAAAGCCCTCAGATTGATAGGACAAGCTGTATTTTAATACATTCACTCAGTGGTTTTAAACCTATTGTCATTTTTGGATGCCTAAAAGGATTTCAGATGGAGGTGTGGACCCCTTTGAATTGTAAGTGCAGGTATTCAAATACTTTTGATTGATCATAGTCATCTTTTGCAGACCCCTTAGTCATAGTGTGTGGACCCCCAGGTATCTGCAGACCGCAAGCTGAAAACCCACTGCATTAGCTGGTCTAGGTAAACACTGGAGGAGAGTTTAGGGATTATTATGATTAAGTTAACCCTTGCTGACACGTAACTTACCTTCCCTGCCCTAGAATATTAAGTTGTATTTGGGAGCTACTAGGTGCTTGGGTATAGCTAACACTTTTTATTTTACTGTCATGCATATTCACCGTACCTACATACATAGCATCCACTTAGGCCCCGATCCTAAAAAGTATATGCAGAGGAATTGTTTTACTGATGAAAGTAGTTTTAGTAAAGGTAGTGGACCTACTTCTTTGATTAAGTTCATGGCAGTGAAAAATGGGGTTCTAGATAGGTTTCACTATAGAATCAGGACCATGGGTCCAGAAGAGCAGAGTGTCTCTGGTGGAAGTGAGTGAAAATTGAGAGCTCAGCATCTGAGTTGGTGACTCACAGCATGGCCTAAATCAGTTTTACAACCCCTCTGTTGTGAGTACTGTACTCAGGCACCATTTAGTATTGTCTTAGGAAAAATAGATTTTCATTATTTTCAGTTGTCTGATACAGTCTTATAATACATTAAACAAACCTGGAAAAAAATCCTCTTTTTTTTTTTTTTTTTTAAAGCAATTTTAGTTCTTTTCAGAGTTTTAGGGTTGAGTTTATGTGAATAACTATGAATCATGTGTGTGACTGATATGGTAGTGTTGGAATGACGTAACCATGATGCTCCAGGAATTATGTAAGAGGCAAGGATTTTTGTGGGTGATATCTTTTATTGGACCATGTGCATGTTTGAAATGGACTTAGACAAGCCTTTTCATCACGTCAGGTAAAGGATCTGATGAAATTCAAAAGTTTGTCTATCTCTGGCCTAACCATGCAGTTGGTCCAATAAAACACATTACCCACAGAAATCCTTGCCTCTGACCAATATGTTACTTTTCAAATAGTTTATCAAAATACAAAACTTCATAATATTCACTTTAAAAACTACCATTTTCAGTTTAGTATTTTGTATGCTATCATTGCCAGCCGACAGCAACAAGAAATCAGCTTATTAATTGTGGAAAACTAATTTCAAAGTACCCAGTTCACAGTTCTTAACTGCTGCAAGTTAAAGGCACTCTTATTCCATTACCATGCATTTTGAGGTTTTTTAAGGGCTGATGTATACATTGAGAAAAGTCATAACATTCATAATCTCTGACCAATCAGTATAATTACCTGTTCAGAATTGAGTTATATATTAAAGGCATGCATGTATGTATGTGCGTGGGTGGATGAAAGTTGGGCTAGAGTGTATTCAGCATTTTTTGACTTTGTATTTCAGGGTACTGTGCAGTGCTCAGTCATGTTACCAAAGCATTGAAAGCCTGGCTAGGCTCCCACGTTTGGATGCTTGCAAGTAGAAGATCCATTCTCCAACTGATTAGTAAAATGAAGATTTTTAAAAAGCTAAAACTAGAGTTGTTAGTTGCTTGGCTATCTTCTCCCCTCTCCCCCCCCACTAAGAGAAGAATATTTTTTTAATTCAGAAATGTCTTGAAGGAATACAGGTTGCTTTCAGTAAAATTATTGTATTGTTTTTATATTAACGTGTTAACTTTTCTATATTTTCTTTATATTTTACCATTGTATGAATTTTGTTCATTCTAAGCCCAGTACGATAAACTGTTTACACTTTCATTAGTCTCACAGAATTTTATTTCATTATACCATTATTTGAATATCAATTGTTCTTATGAACATGGTACAATTTTTTTATATTCCTGTCATAAATACAGTACCGTATATTTTTATATATTACCATTGTTTAAATGTTTATTAGTCCATCATCAATATGGTACTATAAGTATACTTTACCCTTACAGTTTTGCCTTCTCATTAATATGCTACTGTGAGTTACTTTTTTCAGTATTCTCTGATGAAAATATGCTTTCCATATAGCTGAAAAAACATTTCCAATTTTACAGCCAAAATCTTGGACCTATAAATAATTGTCCTATTCTGCAGCAACTAATCATTCTAAAAATAAGTGTTACTATTTTAAACATTTACCTGATAGCATGAGCAAATTGTGAGACCAGTACCTGGATTGCACTTGATTGCTTATAAATATTCATGCCTGAACATAACTCCTGCAAAATTGAAATCTTGGTTTGAAGCGCCTTTAAAAAATTAGATGCCTGAAATGTTAGAAAATTTCTCAATTTTAGCCTCAGCTGCTTGAGTTCTGGAAAAAATGATTCACATTTAGGATTTAATGCCAGATACTTTATGGTTACTGGAAATACTCATTTCTTTCTTTTTTCTTTGTGGAGGTGGAGCAGAGGGGGCTGAGGGCTATCCTAGGCCCTGACTGGCTGACTAAAACTGAAGTTGTTGACTAAAACTGACTGAATAAAACTGAAGTGACAAACAGGAACATGTGTTGACTTGATGCTACCACCAAAGTTTTGAACATGTTTCTCTACTATTTATCTAAAAAAAAAATCTGCTTTTTAAAGTTCCATTCTGATATACAGCTCTTAAAGTGATGCATAAATTCATGATGTTGCTTGACTAATGTATGTATTCATGTAGTTTTCATCTTCTAGACCAGGGGTGGGCAAAATATGGCCTGCAGGCCAGATCTAGGCTGTCAACAGATTTGATCTGGCCTGCAGGTGGAAAGCTGTCAACTTATTAGATCTGGCCTGTGGGTGGCTAGCAGCTCTGGCCACTGCATGGTGCTGGGCAGGTGGGCAGGACTGCTTCCACCCAGCAGCATCAGCCCTCAATACAGCAACATCAGCTGTGGGACCTAGCAGTACTTCCATTGCAGTGGGTGGGTGGTGATGTCAGAGCCCCAATGCAGAACCTGCCAGTGGCACCCACAACTGATGCCGCCACCCTCCCAGCACAGTGAAAGCTCCTGCCCAGTGCCCCCACCCAGAACCTGCTGTAGACCCAGACAGAAGCTGCTGCCACATGGGGTGAGCATCAGCATCAGCTATGACATTGCCAGCAGGTTCTGTGTCAGGGCACTAGAACCTGCTGGGTGGGCCCACAGCTGATGCCACTTCCCATGTGCTGCTGCAGAAGTCCCCATTTGGGTCCACAGCTGAGCTTCAGGGCTCCTGGCAAACTACAGTCCAGCTGGGTTCTGGAGGGATGGAGGAAGAGGGAGAGAGAGATGGGGAGAGAGAGGGAGCAAGAGACAGGAGAGGAGAGAGAGAGAGAGATGGATGTGGCCCTTGACAAATCCCCAAAACTCATTAAGTGGCCTTCCAGCTGAAATAATTGCCCACCCCTGTTCTAGACTCTATGGAATGTAATTTGCTTACAAAAAGAATCTGCTGCTTCTTGCCTAATAAATAAACCAAATATAAATCCTCCACATTGTGAATGGGATTTACTTCATTCTGGTCTTTTTGATATAATTGAGTTTAGTGATGTGAATGGCAAAGTTACTCTATCCAGAATACCTGGAATCGATCTTCGTAGTACTTCAAAAATACCATTGGCAGAGCTGAAGATCTGAGAATATCTAAGTGAAAACTTTCCAAAACAATATCAGTGGATCAGAGCACAAATCATGCCAAGTGCCACACGCCTCCCCAAGTTTTTGAAACAAAAATAAAGTCCTATATAAAGAACAAATAACCAGGGAGATGGTCATTAAAATCAGCAACGTTTAATTTGCTGGTCTTGTACAGTCACGGACTAAGACCACATTTTGAGAAACACTGTACATATACAGGGCAAGACCACAGCCCCTGCCTAAAGAGACTTGCAGTTCAGCTATATTGAAAGCAAACAGACAACCCATATGCCTGACAACACATGGTCTGACTGTTAGACCACTAAGATTTAAAATTAGGAGAGAAATTTAGATGTCAGGAGAAATCAGTTCTTTTTGCATCAATTGTTACTATAATCAGAGTTCTTTTTAAAAAGTTGACAAAATATTAGATGATGAGGACCCAGCTGGGCTTGGCTAGTACAATTGTAAAAAGCCTGACAATAAGCTCTCCTAAGAGATTAAAAAAAATATTCTGATCATTGCTTTGGCTTCTTGCACCAGTTAAAACCATCAGCATCAGTAAAAAGTGGTTCCAAAATATTTCCTTGTGTCTTGCATGTGTGCCTGACAGAGATGTAATACTGGCCTTCCAATAGTTCTAATGCAGTGATTCTCAGCTGGAGTGCCTTGAGATCCTTTTAAGGATATTAGCAATATTAGCACTGTTAGGTGTGCAAACACATGATTCATGAGATAAACCCATAGATTTACAATAGGAATCCATAGTGACCAAAACATCTGAGCTGTTTTGGGCTTTCTGAGTTCTTTGCATCAGAAAAATTGCTATATTATTATTTTGTAGTCAAAAAATGAGTGAATTTTTTTTAAATGGCGTGCTGTTAAATTCAGAAAAGTTATGGAGGATGCTTTTAGTCTGAAAAGGTTGAGAACCATTACTCTAATGAGCTGAATTAACGTGGATATAAAGAAATTTTAATAGTCTAGAGGAATCAACATAAATTAAAAATTATTTTTGCTAATTTAACTTAAATAACTTGTTTTGCTAAATTACATTAAAAATTAATTTGATTTATCTTTAGAAAGGTATAGCTCCTCATCACAGAAGGGGAAGTGCTCCCTCTTCAAAGGTTACCTAAAACTTTTCATTTAATTTATTTTTAAAATCCTACAACTTTGCAAATCAAAACGCTCGAGTTAAAATTTTCAGTGTTTGGTGTCTTGCTTACATTGGTTTTTTTTCCAGCAGAAACAGTACAGCTGCTTTGAGAGGCTAGTTAAAAAAAAAAAGCTTCTTCTTGGATGTTTGGAATCAGAACTGAAATTTGACAGGGAGAGGCCAGAGGCCAAAAGGGGGCTTCTAGCTATCCCAGAGGAAATGCGTCCAGATATGACTGAATGACAAACCACAGAGATTTCCTATACCGACTGAACTTGGTAAAACTTGTTGAAGCCTAGCTCCAAAATCCTCTGAACTTTCTATTTGTTCTGTTTGTTTTGTATGGCCCTGTTCTGAAGCAGCCATATAAAACCAGTCTTCTGGCAGGGTTCAAATATCATTGGCCCTCCTCAGCACCCTTTGCCCTAAACAAAGGTATGCTTCTGCTCTGCCAATAAGATGCCGCTTGGCCCAAGTGGACATGACCTAGCCTGAGAGACCAGGGAGCTGAGATATTCTGATTGGTGGTGGTAATATTGTGCACTTGATAAACCCAACATGGAGGAAGTCCTAATACCCCTTACATTAGGAAGGAGTGGACATAGTGAAATCAATCTTTCTCAAAGAAAAATTGTTAAAGTAGAGATAAAGGCAAAGCTGTCTTAACTGTATGATTTCAGGCAAGGGAATCAGGCCTGAATTCACAAAGGGGTTTTAGGCATCAGAGTGTTTAACTTGTAGGCACCTGGCCCTTGTAGCAAAATCTGCAGTCCATAGAGAGTTGCCTAGGTTGTACAATATATGCAAAGAGTTGAGCACCTCAGAGTGGTGCCCAAGAGCCTACTCTCCCCTGCAACTTCTGCAGATGGATCTGTGGCTCAAGGACTGGACCCTTAAGTCACTTGAAGACCCATTGATGAGCCATGGTAAAAGATCATCCTCAAATTGAGGGATTATCTGTGTTGATGACCTCAGAATGCAATCCACATCAAGCAACACAGTGAACACCTGGGCTAGGCAACAGGGAAAACAGACAACAGGAAAAGCAGAATGTGTCCTGTCCCTTTCCAGGACATAGCACCTTACTCTGTGCTTCCAGGAAACCCCACCACCTAGCATTCACACTGTAAAAACTTGCCCTGGAGGTAGTCGCATAAGTACTTTCTTTCAAGAAAAGAATGGGTATCACTCCTTTGAGCAAATTGTGGCCATAGGAGAAAACTTTTAAACAAGAATGCAGTAGTTGGACCTCAGGCACCTAGGGAATTTGGATGCAGAAAATATATGGAACTCTAGTTGTTTCTGGGATTATCAGGCAGCTGCTAAGAAGGGATGTTGAGGATCTATGTTTTAGGCTAAAGTGTCTAAATGCTACCTAAGTCCCCCTATAAGTACCCAAGTCTGTTTGTGGATCTTGAACTTTTTTCTCTCTGTAAAATGGAACCATCACTGCTATTTTTCTCCCTGACGTTAGTCTTGTCTGCTTTGATTTTAAGTGCATTAGGACAATATATGCCAGGCAAAATCTTGGGAGATGTCACCACTTGCATATTGAACCACCAGGTCTTGATTTGACAGACTGAAAGCAGCAGATTTCATATAGTCCTGAAGCTTTATTTAGTGGTTGGGCTCAGACAGTCTCATTACCTGATCCAAAAGAGCAACTGTTCACACTAATCCTGGACACAAAGCAGACCTACACCTATTCAGCAGCCAGGGGGCCACAATCAAAGCCCAGCAGCAGCCTGACAGTTACAGATGAGCATAATAGATATTCAAAGTAAATGGTTTTTAGTAAGAATATTTTACATGTATATTGGCTACTGCAACTGAAATAAACAATAGGCTTTTCAAACTACAGAGTTAAAAATCTATTACATGACAATTGTGCTGTACAAAGAAGATTGCTAGCATGCCTTCACATTGCTTCCAAATGATCCTTTTTATTTAACAGAGTAGTGGCCTTCTTGATTGGGGTAATTTTGCTACTATGTCAGACTGCAACATTCTACAGCAATAAGTCAAAGCCACAAAATTCATATCCCAATTTTCCTCCTTTTCTGGTGTCCCCTCTACGTTTTACATTTGTCTATTACATTTCAGACATGTCTGGGCAAGACTTTATTTAACACCTATGTAATAGGGTGGTTTATATGCTGAATTCAGTGTGTGGAATTGCTATGCTTCTTGCCCTGAGTTGTTTCACAGGCAGAGTGTCCTGAGAAAAGAAAGAAAGGACACCTGAATAATTGGGTGGAGCATAAATTGCAAAGCATAGCAACTGCCTGGGGCTTTAAAAAAAAAAGAAAGAAACCAAGAAGCATGTGGTATTACAGAGGGAAAATTAAAAGAAAAGAAAGCTAATTGATTCTTTCTAGGATGCAGAATTTTTTGTTGAACCCTAAGAGAAATGCAGGCTCCTTGAAGCTAAACGACTTGTCCAGCTGTGCATAAATCACAAGAGCAATGCACTGAATGGAGAGATTAAAATGCAAATATTTAATAAAGTGAAAAAGAACAGTCTCTCCTGCTCATTAGATTTATTGCAGGATTATTTCCCATAATACATGGTTTTAATGTTCCCTTCCCTGTCTAAATTCTAGCCCAG
This sequence comes from Alligator sinensis, assembly GCF_000455745.1. NCBI lineage: Eukaryota > Metazoa > Chordata > Crocodylia > Alligatoridae > Alligator > Alligator sinensis. The sequence goes on along the minus strand of NW_005843126.1, from coordinate 35,120 downwards.
TCCTCCTATGTATCCCCTTGGGCACCAGTCAAGGATTCCTCTTGCTTCTTGGTGTGCACACCCTGCTGATTTTTAAATCCTGCCCTGTTTCCCCTCCATCTTTTAGTCATGGTTTATCCATGCTACCTTTAACCTTTTTAATTTTTTTCTAATACATCGCTTCCCTTCAATTCCCCCAATCTTCTTGTTGCTCTGAGCACCTTCTGATCTGTGACTATCTCGCTGGTAGTGAGGTACATGCATAACAGTGTAATATTGCAAGCACAGATGCACCACAGCTGTAAAGAGCAGATATTATTGTCTGCTTCCTCCCACCCCCACAAATACAACACTTCCCTATGTTGTCCAAAACAGACCTTTCTTGCCGCTATATCAGATTGCCAATTCCCATTTAATTTGCTGCCTGCTATAATACCCTAGTCTCTCTCAGTAACAGTACACAGCATATGATTTAAGTCTTTTATACCTATAGAAGAAAGTTTTGAATACAAAGGTACTTAAGTTCTAAGGCTAAATTCACAGCTTTGAAAACAGCAGCGTTCCTAACTAGCTTGGGAGGATATCTTTTTCTATGCAAATCAGATGGGTTTGCTGAGCCCCTCCTGAATGCTGCAGATTGCTCCTAGTGCTGATTTGCACTAGGAGCAATCTGCAGCATTCAGGAGGGGCTCAGCATTTGGCAGGATCAGGCCAGAAGAGGAAATCGATCTAAACCATTTTAATGGCTACTTACTTCCTCACGCTCCAAGTCATTACTTTAATAATCATTGCGGTAGGGCAGTGTGAGGGCGCTGAACCTTATATTCCATAACTTGTAATTAACCATATGATTATCTATTTATAATTAGAAACATAAAGCTTTTCTCAGCACCTACAAAAAACTAGAACTCTTGGTTCCAAAATAATACCTTTTATTAGACCAACTGAAAAATGGCAAGAAAAATGTCCTTTTCTGCAAGCTTTCAGGAATCAAAGCCCCTTCGTCGGGCTCTGGGAAAAGTGTAGATGGTACAAGATGGTAAAAAGTCCCCATAGGTTGGAAATAAACTTCATTTTTACACAGAGGGAGCTGAAGATGGAAGTCTGTCCCTCTGGGTCCATGAGAGTGTCTTTGGAAGATGCCAAATTTCAGCCGATTTTGGAATTTAAACTTCATTGCAAAACAACAAGGAAGTTTTTTTTTTGCCTCCCTACCTACCATCCGACACCTTCAGGGAAGGAATTCTACCTCATCAACACAGCTCACAAAGACACTGTCATGGACCCAGAGGGACAGACATCAATCTTCAGCTCCCTCTGTGCAAAAATGAAGTTTATTTCCAACCTATGGGGACTTTTTACCATCTTGTACCATCTACACTTTTCCCAGAGCCTGACGAAGGGACTTTGATTCCCGAAAGCTTGCAGAAAAGGACAATTTTCTTACCATTTTCCAGTTGGTCTAATAAAAGGTATCATTTTGGAACCAAGAGTTCTAGTTTTTTGTATGTCTTTTTATCTCAGACCAACACGACTACCAAGTACACCCCTTTCTCAGCACCTGGAATTTACCCTTACGGATACGTATATAGATACCATGTGCATTTAGGTAAGTTTCAAAATGTGTTTCAATTTTAATTTCGGTGTGCACCTGTACACTTCAGAAGCCTTGACTCATGCACACATAAAATGGACCATTTGATGTCATAGGCTAATTATAAACTAGTCGCTAAGCAGGGCTCTTCTCGGAAGAGGGTTGAGTGAATTGGGATTTGTTTTATTACAATTTTGCAAATTTCCAAAAAAGCTTGAGCTGTGGCATGTAAAGAGCATTGATGCATGAGGCAAAAATGAATAAACACAACTTTGAAGATTCCAGCTTAAACCCACATTGGAAGGAGACTGTATATGTAAGATCAGTCCTTAATCTTTACAACTAAAAACATTGTTAGAAGAATTAAGGATGGGATCCATTATGGGTCTTGGGTATAATAAAACAAATACCTAGAGTGTTGGCCTCCCTATTACAATTGTTTTAGCAAAATTTGACAACATTCTCCTGGATGGAGGGAAATTGGACACAAAGAATTAGTGTCGTGCACTCAAGATGAAGAATGGCACGCAGTCAGGAGTCAGGCTGGGAACAAGGCAGCTCTTGTGAGATTGGTTGATTACTCAGTAACAGGTTGCTTTCAGGAATGTACATACTTTGGATTTTGGTTCTTTTTGTAGATTATGATTATATTTTTAAAATATTGGAAAATAAGGTGTATGTTTATGGCTTCCTGAGAATAAATTACCTGGTCACAGTGAGGATTCAGAGGGTTTGGGAACTCTTTTCCTTTAAGGACTATGGAAATGGTTCTGTCTTGCCAACGCAATTAGAATTAATATCTAATGTAGCTTCCTATTTTATAGAATTATTACTATTTCAGTGTTTTTTCCATTCATCTCTCTGGTCCCCTTTTCTCTCTCCCTGATCTCCTCCTGGTTATGGTATTCTCTTCCAAAGCTGCCTGTCCCTTCTGCCCTATTGGTGGGTTCTTTTTCCTTTCAACCTAGAATGTTGGCTTTCCAGTTTGGGATTTTAAACTCTTTCTTGTTTCTGCATGAGATCAATATATCCCTAGGGATACTGGGGATATCAGATCAAGTCAGTGACTTGTAATAAAAATCTAGCTTTCTGCTACCCAGTCCTTACTTTGCCAAAACAATTTGCTCTCAGCATGGGTTCATCAAAGGCAGGTCCTGCCAGACCAACCTGATTGCCTTTTATGACCAAGTAACTAAATCCTTGGATGATGGTGTCGCCGTAGACGTAGTCTTTCTAGACTTTAAGAAGGCCTTTGACACTGTCTTTCACCCCATCCTCATCAATAAATTAAGCGATTGTGGCATTGATGCCTGCACAGTTGGATGGGTAAAAAATTGGCTGATGGGGTGAACCCAGAGAGTAGTGGTGGATGGGTTGTACTCAACTTGGCGAGATGTTGATGAGGGCTTGGTCCTCGGGCCCGCACTGTTTAACATCTTCATCAGCGACTTGGATGATGGGGTGGAAAGCACGCTGTCCAAATTTGCTGATGACACTAAGATGTGGGGCAAGGTGGACACACTTGAAGGGGGAGAGAGGCTGCGACTAGATTTAGACAGACTACAAAAGTGGGCAGACAACAATAGGATGGCGTTCAACGTAGACAAATGCAAGGTGCTGCACCTTGGGAGAAGGAATCCACAGCATACATACAGGCTGGGGAGTTCCCTTCTTGAAAGCACAGAGGTGGAAAGGGATCTTGGAGTCATTATTGACTCCCAGATGAACATGAGCTGCCAATGCCAGACTGCAGCCAGCAAGGCCGCCCATACCTTGTCATGCATCCAAAGGTGCATCTCAAGCCAGTCCAGAGACGTGATACTCCCCCTCTATACGACTTTGGTCAGGCCGCAGTTTGGAGTACTGTGTCCAGTACTGGGCACCGCACTTCAAAAGGGATGTGGTCAGCCTGGAGAGGGTTCAGAGGAGGGCCACCCGCTTGGTGAGAGGGCAGCAGGACAGGCCCTAAGAGGAGAAACTGAAGGACCTGAACCTGTTCAGCCTCAGCAAGAGGAGGCTGAGGGGAGACCTAGTGGCTGCCTACAAGCTCATCAGGGGAGATCAACAGCAAATAAGTAGAGCCCTTTTCTCCCCAGCACCGCCTGGGGTGACAAGGAACAATGGTAATAAGCTGATGGAGAATAGGTTTAGGTTAGAGATCAGAAGGCAATATTTTACAGTTAGGGTGGCCAAAATCTGGAACCAACTTCCCAGGGAAGTGGTCCTCGCCCCTACCTTGGGCAAATTGAAGAGGAGGTTGGATGATCACCTGTCTGGGGTCTTGTGAATCCAGCATTCATTGCTGCCTGTTGCAGGGGGTCAGGCCAGATGATCTGTTCAGGTCCCTCCTGACCCTAGCTACTATGAAACTATGAAAGAGTGATTGAACCAGACAGTAGAAAAGTTCAATCCCAGCTTCCCAGTTTAATGTCTCACGTTAAATACTATAAATCAGAAATCTGGGTTGCAGGATAGTTTAAAATAAATAGGATAAATGGCTGAATAAAATGTGAGTTGGGAATAAAGTTTTAAAGTCCAACCAAAAATAAAAAAATCATATAATTAAAAAAGGAATCTGTCATATGATAACCAATGTTATCTCAGCTGCTGAAGGGTTAATGGGAAGACTCACTCCCTCCTCAGGTGGGGCTGTTTTGGGCATGGAGACAAAAAGGCTGCTGGTCAGCTAAGAGAGAAGATTGGATGGAGTTTCCTTCAACAACAAGCTTCAGTGGATTCACCTGGATAGCTCAGCAGGTGGCTCAGAGGATGTGAGTAAATGAACTACCTTTAAGAGAGAGAAGGTGTAATGATAGAAGAGTAGGGCTGGAAGAAACCTAACCTCAGGAGGTCAACCTAGTCCATTCCTCTGCTCAAGGCAGGATCATCTCTACAAGTGATTGTCTAACCTATTCTTAGAACTATGTGAACAGTTCCTGTGTTGTGTCTCAGGGTGCTGCAACTAATAGGCATATTGTCTAAAAACACCCTGACTTGCCACAGGTAAAATGGGGATAAGAGCACTATTGATGTGCTGCTGCTGCTGCTAGGATGTGGAAGTGATACAGTAGTTAAAAACATACTTGAGTCTCAGGGTTTGGGAAGAACTGTTTCCAACTGCTTTGCAAAGGTCTTGGGTCTGAAACTCAAGTGAGTGAGACCAGGGGTGGGCCTGTGTTCCTCTCTTGACTCCAGTGGAAGCTGGTAGAATCAAGAAGACTCTGGACTCATCATGCACTGACTCTGCTACCCTAGAAGGAGAGAGACTACTAGGGACCTGCTTAAATCAGTGCTGAACCATCCGTTATAGAAAATGGTGACCATTACGTGAACAGGAAATGCAGATGGTCACTGGAATCCCCATTTCCATTCTTAACCCCTTGCCCCCCACCCAATAATCTCTTGTACTCCTCATCTTCTTAGCCTCACCATGGATATATGAGGATGTAAACCATATACTGGAGGGAAAGTGTTGCACCAGTCACTTAAGTGCTTGGTGTACAGCCAAAGCATGAGCACAGTGCTGCTATTTTATGTTTGTCTGAAAAATCAACCTCTGTCTCTCCTTAGATATCTAAAACTCAGCTGGACATTAATCATTATAATTAAGCTGGTCGGGCTGTTAGTGTCAGCCACTTCCTAGTGACCCCTTATGCACCAGACTGAGCTAAACAAATATTGCAGCCACTTGGCACAGAGTAGTCAGAGATCCTATCAATAGCTTCTGCTGCTGTTGGATATAACTGGCGTTCTTGGCTCCTATTCATTTAAGCTCTCAAAGGTCTTCCCCCTCCCAGGCTCACTTTTTTTTCCTCCCCCCCCCCCCCCCCCCCCCGGGGCCCTGTTCCTTCATTTGAGAAAAGAAGCGGTGACTGCACAGTGTGACTAATGCACAGCACCTGCCAAGATTAATGCATGCAGTTCCTTCAGATGAGTGGAATAGCTGGTACCTTGGATGCACTTACAGGAAAGCTACAGTGTGGAGTAGTTCTACTAATTACCATTGTGAACCTCCTATTGCTGTTTCCATGATCACTTTCCTGGGGAGAGCTCACTGAGGCAGTCTCAAGCTTTAGATGGAGAGGCAAAGTTCAAGGCTTGTAGTGAGGCACTTGCATTCAGGCATTCCAGCTGTGTGTGTACATGAAAGCATGAAAAATGAAGAGGCGGTGTGTGTTGAAACACAGGCATTTGAAAGTGTGACAAATATAGCCCTAGGTCTTCTGGGGGTAAATCTACCACCGTTGCAGGAAGGTTAAACTGCATCCTGTGTTTGCATTTTGTCTAGATCGGGAATGTACTAGCTGTCTCAGTGCACACATTACAATAATGACACCAAGTGGAGAAATAAGTAACCGTTAAAACTGTTAGAACAGTTTCCATCACACAATTTACTGGTCAGTTTTGCAATAAATTTAGACAGCCCCAAGTGCAAAGGAACAATCACACAATTTACTGGTCAGTTCCACACAAGTTGTGGAATATTAAGAGCAGTGCCCTCACACTGTCCTACTGCAATAAGCATTATAATGTCTTAAAATGAAATAGGGCCAGTCTACCAGGTCTTCTGAAGATGTGTCCTGTTGCAGCAGTTGTATTTGGCAGACTGTGGTAGACTGGAATGTTATAAAGCATAACTGTGTGTGTGTGAAAGAAGATGAAGGAGGAAGGGAGGACAACATTTTCCCCTCTCCTGGGTCAGAATAAAATATGCTGAAATAGATTTGGAGGGTAGGTAGGGAGATGTTCTGGTACTTCAATTTTTAATTTCAGTATTTGGAAACAGTGAGCAACTTTTGAGGCTAAATTGTACTAACATCTGAAACCTCTAAAGCCAGTTTAAACAGTAAAACACTCACAAGCAGAATATTCAATTTAAGATTAAATGTTGATGATCATCATCATCATTTTCCATACAAAAGAAATTATAAAAGTGCAAACAAAGGGACAGAATATTCCACCTACTGGGCATCCAGGTGAATTTAGGTACCTAAATATGGTTGATTTGATTCTATGCTGTGCCATTCAAATCTTGAAAATCCATGAATGGATTTAACACAAAAACAGTGAGTAGGCAGGGGGCCAATGGAGATGCTCCATGCTTGTCCCCAGCACCCATTTCTAGATTTCCAATAGACCTGAGAGTAAATGCTGGTCAACTTCTGTGTCTGGACTGCATCAATGGACTTGGATCAGCTGGTTCTGTGGGGCATCCCTTCTGAACCGCCATGAAATACTTTAGTCATCACAATCAAGTCAGAGGAGATGCCACTAACCATCTTTCTTCTGCAGGGAAAATTTAGATCTGGGCAGCTCCAAACTGTATGACAGTAGATCGAGATTCATCTACATGCCTTACTAGGAAGGATTTTTACCTTATTCATCCCTACCTGGTGAAATTCCTCATCCTAGAGAAGGCATGGCTGAAAGTGAAACTGTGGACAGCAGCTTATTAAGACCTGAGCATTAACTCGGAATAAGACAAGTTTGGGGGCTTCAAGTGGGATTATGGCAGAGATGTGGACTGTGCTAACTACTGACAGTAGATCAGGGCTGGTGGTTGTTTTACTATCCTGCTACACATTCAAATTTTAAAAGCTGGTTTCTACCAGCTATAGAGATGTTACACGCTTTCAAGCACTAACTTTATAGTGGCTTGGCTCTTTTTATAGCTGGGCGGTCACTTGTATCATGTGATCATTCCTTTGCACCTGTGGCTGTCGAAATTCACTGGTCACTTGCGCAATAAATGTTGACAATCACAGATGCAAAGGAACAACCACACAAGTCTCTGGTCAGTCATGTAATAAATTGTGAGATCATTCCTTTGCACCTGTGACCTAAATTTTATTGTGCAATGGATAAGTAATTGAGTAATATATGTAATCGGTAGCAGGGGACTAAAAGAGGTTAGATTGGTGGTTTTTAACCTTTTCCCATTTGCTGACCCTTAAAATTTTCGAGTGGAGGTGCAGACCACCTTGAATTTGTAAGTGTGTGTATTCACATACTTTTGATTGATCATGGTCATCTTTCTTAGCCATAGGGGTCTGTAAACCACAGGTTGAAAACCAGGGGGTTAGATGACGGATTTGTATAGCAGGGTTGGGCTGAGGCTGCCTCAGGAAGCAGGAGTCCCTTCCAGCCCTGCTTATAGTCTCCGCTACACAGCGCTGCCTTCGTGCGCCTCCCGGACCACGTCGGGGCTCCCCCTCAGCGCCCCCGGGCGCCCCCCGACAGTGAGAAGAGGCGGCAGCTCCCGCGCTCGGCAAAGCGCTGCTTGGCGGCTGCAGCAACCTTCGCCCGTGGACGGAGGTGGGGTCGGCGCTCGTGCGCCGCTGGGGGAGGATCCCCGCAGCCGTGCTCCCCAGCCCCAGCAGTGCCGCGCCCCCTGCTGGAGCCCTGCAGGGCGGAGTGTGCGGACCCGGCCCCTTGCACCCTCGCCTCACTAGAGGGCGCGCCGAGCGCTCTTTTGGCCGGAAGGCGGCTTGGCCTGATTTCCTCCTCCTTGTCTCCCCCACCCTGCGGAGAGCCTGCAGAGCTGTGGGTCTCAACCTTTTTCAGATTGAAGGCAGCCCTAGGAGCAGGCCAGCTATTGGCTTTCATTCTTTCCACAGATAAATAAATAAATAAAAAAATAAAATAACAGAGCGATCTTCTTGTTGCAAGGAGCTGAGTCAGGGCGCAGCAGGGCACAGAGGAGGGGTGCACTGCCGCACTGCTAACCCCCTCCTTTGATTCCTGGCCCTCCCACGGTCGAAAGCTAGTGCCTGGTCGCATGTCTAGTCAGGCACCAACATAGGGGACTGGACGTACCCACCCCATGGGACCGGTGCCCCCCTGACAGCATCAGTGATGCTGTGGGTAGGGCTCGTGCCCCCCCCAGATTCAGGAGGCACCAGTCACTCATGGGCATCAGTGAGGGAGTGTCACTTGCCTTCATGGCTCGCTATAATCTACCCGGTCCCTCTCAGATCTTCATTGCACACGTACTAACAACCCTGTTCCCTTCCTCTCCCCACTTTTTTAATGGTCTTGATGGTCCACCAGTCAAGTTAGCCTTTCTGCTCTCTCTTAGCTGCTCCTCTTTAAGTCCCTTTTGCTTCACAGCCCTGCAGACTTTGTTTTGTTTTGTTTTTAATTCTAGCTAGAAAACATTAAGTCGGGTGTGGAAACATGAACTCGGGTGAGCATGCACTCGAGTGTGGAACTACCTTTCAAGGGAGCACTGGATGCACTTACAAGATGCTCCAGATGTTTGTTTTATTAATCTGCAAGAATTGTGCACTTCATTTTTTTAAGGACGACAAGGCTAAAGACGTGTGTTTATCAACGTTTTATACCATTCCAATAACGTTATATTTGGGGGGAAGGAGGGAGTTCTACCATCTTGAGAGGAATAATGTAGCTCTAGGTCCCTAGTATATTAGTAAAACTTCTAATTTCGTTTCACCTTGGTGCCTATCTTGCTGGGATCATTTGACATCCTGCCGCTTGGGCAGAGGGCTGGACCCGATGATCTTGCCAGGTCCCTTCCAGCCCTAATGTCTATGAAATCTATGACCAAATGTGTAATGTAGCATATCTATCGATGCACCACAACCCCCTTTCTCAAAATCCTAGATCTGCCCATGGCAGGTCACAATGGTTTTAACACTGGATTCCTGTTCCAAATCTTTACCCCGTGAATCAGTATAGGTGTTGGCAGACTCAGCTAATATTGCGAATATTGCTCAGCATCCTTACAAGGATCGTGGGACACCCTGGTTAAGAATCACTTCTCCAGGGGCCCTGGGGGCTGCAGCCTTGTGTCCCAGGTGCATTGGCACCCACTCACGACAGCCAGCCCTGGAGGAAAAGAGGATTCCTGAGCTGCAAGCACTTAGGGTGGGATTTATAGGTCTGTAGGATCCCAGAGTAAAAAGGCTTCGTCCATCTGTTTTTTAGCCGGATTCTGAGTGGTACAGTGTAGACTCGGCCTTTCCAGGCAAGGGGAACGGTGCAGGGAGCTGAGCACCCTGAAGGATGGGTCCCTGCTGGTTGTTACTGGTACTGAGACCGAGTCGGGGTGCGGATTCCCTGTGTGATGATGAGAGGCAGCGCGGGGCCAGGCTGCAAACCTTGCCGTGTTGACCTGGGGTTTCTGGGTGGGAGAGGGTCCAGTCCCGAGGCACCGAACTGTAGATCAGGAAAGCGCGAATCGCCAGCGGGGAGGGGTTTTTTTCCCCCTTGGGATTTGCAAACTGAAAACGTCCGGACCCAGAAGAACATCGCGGGTCCCTCGCCCTGAGCAAAGAAAGCTCGCAACCGGCTAGGGCGAACTGTTTCCGTCGGGGCCGGGTCATCATAGCATAGGAAAGTAGGATTGAGGGAGTTTTCTGTCCTCAAGGGAGTCAAGAAAACTCTGCTTAACTCGGTGTTTGGTGCTTCATGTGGAGCTCTGTTCAAGAAGTGGAAGGGTCATTGTCAGGGCTCATGTAGATCAGCCTCTGAGACCTTCGAGATGCACAACAATGCAGGGGTACGATCCCCAGCGGCTCCGTTTTAGGGCTGGGGTGTTTGGTCTGTCACCACCGCCAACTGCCGAAATCTCTCGATCCACAGAGGCTTTTTTTTTTTTTTTAATTAAATCTAGTAGTTCTCGATTCTAGATCCACTATATCCTATATCCTAAAGCATTTTAAGCCAGGCTCTTGACGGCTGATCATAGACATAAGGCGCGCCGTGTTCAATCATTCCGCGCACAGCAGGCGAGATTGGGACATGCTAATACTCTTTAATCTAGCGCTCTCCGAGGACAGCCTCCAGCTCACTCTTGAGCGACACAAACAGTGGGCGCAGCAACAAATCTGACTCCAGCATTCTCGCTCTCTCTGTCATATAAAACAGACAAATAGATATATAACATTATATATCAGATACAATGTAGCCAGATTGGGTACTTCCTGCATTTTTTATGTTCACCCCTCTAATAACCTCTTCCATGGAGCCTCCGCTATAAATGCCTGCTATATAAAGGTAATTAAGCAGGCTCGTCTCTAAATGTAGAAGTGGTATAAACGTAACCTTCTATGCTATATAAGTACTACGTTGCCATGCCGAAGCGCTTTAGCATCTATCTGCACGGGCAGCGGGTTTGCCTCGGCTGGAGGTGGCGTGTCCTGGCTGGGCTTGGGCTTGATGCGTTGGAAGAGCATTTTCCAGCAGCCCCGTCCTTCCCCGCGGCCCGGCCCGGCCCGGCCCGGCCCAGTAGATGCGGGCAGTGGCTGCGGGACAACAAAGTTCCGTCAGATCAGTACAGAAACCAGTGAATGAACGCGACCCCCTTCAGCAGAGTTAACACTTGTGTCAGTGCTCCTGTTATGCGGTGGCGGGGAAAATAGTTGTTTTCAACCCAGTGCTGAACTCCTCCGGGGGAAGGGGCCGGCACCGACTAGAAAGAAGGGCCCTTTGGGGGAGCAGACCTGGTCCGGCCCACGAAAAGCAAGCTCCCTCCCGCGTGGGGTCTAGACACTTGCGAGCACACTTAGCCCAGTGCCTCATGCCCCCGCAGCTCCCCAGATCGCTCCGGCTATGGGGAAGGGTGAGGCTCCCCTGGGCAGGAGCTCGCCTGCTTGGGCTTGGTGATAGCACGGGTCGGGGTGAGGCTGGCTACGATCGTATCTAGCTGGAGCACGGTGGGCTCGGTCAGTCCTGCAAGCGAGCGAGGGGCTGAAAACTGCCCTTCCCCGTCCCTGCACGGTGGAGCCCCCCGGGGAGGCTGACCCTGGTCACCTCAACCAAGCTCACCACGGGAAAGCTGCCCGAGCGCGGGGTCTGGGGGCAGCAGTGAAGCAGGAGCTGCATTCAGGGCGTGTGGGGGAGGCTATCGCTGCCGGCGAGAGTCCCGCTAGTGAC
>NW_005843126.1:19441-22720 GCF_000455745.1 Alligator sinensis | reverse complement strand
CACCCCCGACAACCTCCACCCTTAGCTTCTACTGTCTCGCTCTTGGCTTCCCTGTGATCCTGAGGGATGTTGTTAACCACTGCTGGGGGGTGGGGGAGAAGGAAGAGGAGCGGTAGGGAATTTACAATAGCGGAATAGAAATGTAAGCCAATAGGTTTCTGTTCAGCCCAGGAGAGCACACACAGACCAGCCACTTCCCCCTCCCTATGCCTGAAGAAGGGTGTTTGTACCCCAAGGCTTATGAAGAACAAATTTCCCAACTATTTAATCGGTCTAATAAAAAAGATCACATTTACCCAAATAACCTTTTCTGCCTATATCCTTAGACCAACAGGGCTCTAACAAACAGCATCAAAATAACTGTACACTCGAGAAAAGACATCGTGGTGCAGCGTGCCTGCGCATCCCTTTGCAAAGGAAAGTGTATTTATTTATATCATCGACTTTGTTGCATACATATATGACTCGAACAACCAATTTCCATTTCACTCATTGCACTGTATCCTTCGCTATGCCGACCGTTTCCTCTGTTAACTGAGGAGGGAACGAGAACCAGATCATGTGCTCCCTTTAAAACCAGTCAGACTTTCTTCGCCCCCGAAAAAAGGGGGGCAAGGAGAAGAAATCAAATCCTCCGCCGATATGAAATTTCCTAACTCCGATTGCTTGGAAGATATTTTCCCCCGGTGAGCAGCACATTTTAAAATATTTTTAAATTTAAATTTCTTTAATTTTAATGAATTAATTAGTTGCAATTTTTTTATTTTTAATAATTTATTTTTTTTAGAATTGTACTATACACTATATTAAATATATGTATATAAATATAACACTGATATGTGCAGTTGTTGGACAATAATAGGGACCAATAATATATATATTAGAATATATATATATAATATGTATATGATTGGTCCCTATTATTGTCCAATATCTGCAAATATCAATGTTATATAGTGTATAGTACAATTCTAAAAATATTACTGATTATATAATAATATTATCATTATTTTAAATATATTATTGGTCCCTTATTATTGTCCAGCCTCTGCAAATACCAATGTTTTAGTACAAGGGGACATTTTTTCCTGTAAGTTTAGTAGACAGTAGGCTCCCAGCCCTGCAGTAAGTAAGCTAGATCTGTTTTCGCTCGTGCCCGCATGGGAAACTTCTTGGGCTAAACGAAATGGAGATCGCCTATTGAGAAAGGATTGCTCACTATCCACGGGATTATCGTCTCTGACAGTGGGTAATCGTTGTGACCCTGTCAGGGCCGTCCCTATTGGGGGTGGGGGAGAGGCGAATCGGGGCGACCGCCCGAGGCCCTGCGCTTTGGTGGGGCCCGCGGACAGTGCAGTACAGGCCCTGCCGCGGCCGCCACGCACCGCCGGTTCTACCACCGCCGAGCATTGCTGACTCCTGCAGTTCGCTACTCCCTGCCCCGCACACCCTTGGGGACGGCTCTGGACCCTGTCGCTATCACTTGTGTACTGCGCTCGAGCTCAGAATCGATCTCGTTCAGCCTGGGCATTAGTCCTTTCAGCGACTCATGGAAATAGGCTTTTGTAAACAGAAGCGTGTGTAATAAATACATAATAATATAAACTATACTAAATTAAATCGATATTGTTAGACTTCTATTATTGTCGGGTATATGCAAGTATCAGTGTTTTAGTGCAAAGGGTATAGGTTGTAGCCATGCTGGTCTAAGGACATAGGCTGAAGAGTTGGAGAAATTCTTCTTTCTCTGGCTTGCAACAGAAAAATTTCTCCAACTATTTTAATTGGTCTAATAAAAAATATCAGATTTACCCAAAGATCCCTGTCTGCCTTAGTGCAAAGGGGACTAATTTTTTTTTCTCAGTTCGGTAGCCAAATAATTAAATAGTATAAGGTCGTTAATAAAAGGAATCCAGGAAAAAGTGTTTTTGTTCTGTTTTGGTTTGTTTTTTGGGGGGGGGTATAAGTCGAGACAGCATACACTTCTATTTTTTATTTTGAGGAAGAATCCATTTTCTTAACTGGCTGCCTCACACTTGCTATTTGAAACAAATAGGACTGTACTAATATTGCAACTTCTTTATATGATTTGATTTACATAACTTTTAACATGCACAAATCCCCATTTTAAACAAAATAATGTATTTGACACTTAATGCTGCCTTAAATACCTTGAAACCTAAACTTTTTTGTAACTACATTCTGAGAGAGAGAAAATTTGAATACAGGTAATGGAATATTATCTTTAAATATTCATTTAAAAGGTACATATAAATAACATGGACATTTTGCATGCCTTTTTTTCTGGGCAGGTTACATTTTAAATAGCTAAAACTCTCTGTAAAAGCTTGCCTGCATGGCAGCTATTTTGTGTGCCAACCTTTTTATTAATTAAATGGCAGTAGCTTCTCTTCCCAATCTCAAATACAGGTTGAGAGAAAACTATACAGAGAGGGTGGGTCTAAAATCTGAACCTACTTGGAAATGGACTCTCTCTCTCTCCCCCCACATGTGTTTTTTATTACTTTCCTTTCCAAGAGTAATAAAGAGAAAAGAACGATGCATCTTGTCTGTAGGCTACCAAAATTATTCCAGTCAGTGGCTGATTTATGCCCAGTTCAGCCTGGTGTTTTGACGCTGGGTTGGGGATTGAAAACAAAAAGAAACAACCCCCCCCCCCCCCCCCCAAAAAAAAACCCCAACAACTAGAGGCACCACGTTTTTCTCTGCAATCACTCTTTGTGCACCAAGACAATCTAATTACTTAATTCCTTGAATTTTTACAGCTTTGTTTTTTAAACCTTCTGCTCTCTATATCTCTGCCCTCTTACCAGCGCGCCGTTTCTAGAGAACAGTAATGCAGCCTTGCACGCCAGTGTTATCAAGAGGATTGAAAACAAACGAAAACTAAAAAACACCAGCAACAAGTGTCCCCCCCGCAAAAAAAAAAAAAAAAAAAATCCACCAAGGGAAAAAGAGAAGAGTAATGGAAGACACGGGGCCCCGGGACTAGGGGAACGCACATGTCCCTTCCCGCTGCCTGCGCGAGCAGCCGGAACTCCCCCCTTACCCCACTCTCCTGGGGGACCAGACGGGTTAGGATTTGCTAAACCCGGGGTGGGGTCCCCCCTTCAACCCAGATTTCTCTCCGACGTCTCCCCGCGATTGATTCACCCCCCAGTCCCAGCGCGGTGAAACCCAGGTGCAGTCAGCGGGCTCCCCCGCGCTCAGCCGCCCCCGCGGGGCGGCTACCTGCAGCGCTGTGCGGCCGAAGCGGTT
>NW_005843126.1:9358-19045 GCF_000455745.1 Alligator sinensis | reverse complement strand
ACACGCCAAGAGCAAAGGCTGGCCGCCACTGCGCCCTTGCCTATGGCAAACCCTGCCCAGGCGCCTCAACTCAACGCCAGCTCGGGGGGATGGGAGGTGCCACTCAGCTGTCGGGCCCGCGCTTCAGGAAGGACGTGGATCTCTTGGAAAGAGCCCAGCAGAGAGACAACAGTGGTTCGGGGCCGGGGGGGCAAGGCTTCTGAGGAAAGCCTGAAGGAGCTAGGGTTCTTGATTCCGCAGAAGAGAAGAGCGGGGGGGAGGGGCGATTTGAGAACAGTCTCCAAATACCTGAAGGGCCTTACAGAGAGGATGGGGAGGGATTTTCCCCTCTGGCTGTAGCTGTAGGGGACTGCACTAGGAGCAATGGCCTCAAACTGCAGCATGGGAGATTTAGGATGGATATTAGGAAAACCTTTGGGACTCTGAGGGTGGTCAGGCATTGGAATAGACTACTTAGAGAACTTGTGGAATCTCCTTGCTCGGAAACTATTAAGAGTAGGTTGGACTGACACTTAGGAGGGATGGTTTAGTCGGGACTGGACAGACACCTTGCTGGGATCATTTGAACTCAGCACTATTCCTGTCCACAGCAGGGGGTTGGACTCGATGATCTTTAGGTCCTGTCCAAGGCTTAATTTTTATGATATGATTCTATGATATGATATGACCAAGCCTGCCTTGTGATCCCTTCCAGCCCTACTTTCTTAATATGTTTTAATACTCCAGTACCGAGCATCTCCCAACACTACCATTAAAATAAGCACCATTATAGGTGGGATCCTGAGATTCCCCTTCTGGGCTGGTCTGAACAGAGCTGTACAGTGTCCGAGTAGATAACCTCTGGAAGTTTTCTTTCCTTTCTCTCTCTCTCTCTCTCTCTCTCTCCCCCACAACTTTTTTGATTCAGGCAACTATATAAAGCAAACTCGGAAACAAAGAGGAATATGCAGGTATTCGAATGAGGTTGAAGCTATAACATCATTACAAAAGAAATAATACAAAACAATTCCTATAAATTATCACTACTATCAATATCGTGGTGTGTGTGTGTATGTGTGTGTCTGTGTGTGTGTGCATGCGTGTGTGCGTGTGTGTGCGGTCATTAATTAATTTTCAAAGAATCTGACTAGAGACTAGCTTACTGGGTGGTAATTTTTTGCCCTCAGCAATAGAAATAGATCAGTATAGGTTGGAAATAGAACCCATATTTTGAAATATCTATTCCTTCTTTGTCTTAGGCTGGTAATCTAATTTGATATGACAGTTTGTCCAACAACAACACATCCTATATTTTAGGTTAGCACATTATGGGGGAGAGGAAGAGGGGATGGTTCCTTCCACATATAAGCCATCTGTAATCTAGCTAACAACTTTTACTGGGGCATTCAAATGACAAACCAGTGGATTCAAAGAATTATTACCACCCACCTCACTAGTAACTTCCTCCCTCCACCCCCCACCCCCAGAATATTTGTACATTTGGACACAACCATAACATATGGAAAAAGGGACCTCTTTCTCTTTAGTTTCTCCAACATGATGCATCACCATTAGAAAATATGTGTTGGATTCTAGTTGGAGATAGGTCTCATCTTTGGAGTATTTTATAAAAGGCTTTTTTTTTTCCTTTGGAAAGCATATGTGGAAAATGAACACCTCTGTCCCCAAATTTCTCTTCAGTGCTCTAGCTCAGTTTCTTTCCTCAGGTCTCTTTCACAAGCCTTCATTTGTTTAGTCTTCCTAGCCATCCCTTTCTTTATTAAAATTGCATATATAATATAAGATTAACTCTTTTTTTCTTGAGTCCACAATATGTCAGTTGCTCAAAGGGAGTATGCTTTTCTATTTATTTTTTAAATAAAATTCCTAATGTGAGGATACTGAAAAAAGGACTCATTTCCATTAGGGTTATCACAGATTCCTTTATTTTATAAGATCTCATAGCCTCCTCCCAAAAGCATTTGCCTAACTGGAGAATACCCACCCTGACCCAAACTTAGGGTATGTTTATACCAGATGCCTTAATGTGCACTGAACTGTTCTACTGTGCATTAGCACATTGCAGCAAAAACTAATATGCAGTAGAATTAGTCTGCTGTGCATTAAGCATCACAAAAAAAATGCCTTTGCTACTCTGCATTAGTGTTGCTACTGTGCATTTATCTAGTACCTCATATTAGAGGTACTAAACTTAATGCAGTAGGAAAGGCACATTAATGAATATATAGACAAGCTAAGAATTGCATTTTTGATCAGTTCTAGGGAGGAATTCTTTGGACAGTTAATGGGGAGGAGTGTGGGGAAAGCAACTTTTCACACACCAATGTATATCTTTCAACTGGGCTGCATGATAATATGCCATTATGGTGGGCACTGCAAGATCTTCCATTTTAGAAGGGCTGTGTATAACTGATGTGCTTACGCTTGGCCTCTTACTTTTACAGGCAAAATTCAGGAGAAAAGTTTGTCAAGCCTTTAATGTACTCCCTGGCATACATATAGTTAAGCTTTACAACAGTAAAGGAATTTTTGGGATATATATTTATTTTAAAAGTGGTTATTCTGTTTCTCCAAGAAATATCCACCCCCCATCCCCCTCCATTTTCTGAGGGGTTTTGTTATTTTAGACCAGAATGGCAAATAATTGGTGATAAAAAGATTCTTGTGCTTTACTGTAAAGTTAATACCCAGGCATCTTATTGAATTTTAACCCAATTAAATGCATATAGTTTTTCATATATACATTTATATAAGCTTAAGTTTCTCAGAAATACCATGATCTAACATTTCTGATTCTTCATAATTATTTTTTTATCCATAAAAAGAGACAAACTTACATGCCTGGAATACTATTGCTTTTAAGGAAAAAAGAGGGTTTTTTACAAAAAGGAGTGCATCATCTGCATACAGAGCTCTATTAAGTTTCATCCCTGTGTCCTAAAAAGCCTCTAACACATGGTCACCTGTTAAGGAAAAAGACTTCTTGCCTAGGTTTCAAAAGAAAGTTTTTAAGAAGTTCAAACTTTGGTTCACATGCAGTTCAGGCAGGCAATTCGGCAAGAACAGAGGTTCAAGACTGAAAAGTAAAAAAAATCCATGTTCACCTTGAAATTTTTATTCTATTACCCGGCCAATTTCAGAAGCTTATTAAAGAAGGCTAGTGAATACAGAAATATGGTTGATAGGTTATATTCTAATTCAGTGGTTTTCAACCTATTTGCCATAGTGGGCCACACATGCAGCTTTCAACATGTTATATGGGCTGCACCCCACAGCTAAGGGGGTCCCCAGCTGCCAGGGCTACAGGAACCAGGGCCACGGCCTATAGCCCCCTATCCCCCACCATCAGCACCCAAGCCCCGGATGCCTCCCATGGGAGGTGGTGGTTGCTGTGGCCAGAGTGGAGCATGCAGTTCAGCTCTCTGCCACTCCCCCCTCCCCCACTGTGGGCAGCACAACTGAAATGAAGCCCATTGCAGGGTGGGGGGGGGAGATATGACCTGCCCATTGTGGGCTCAGGGCTTCTGCAGCTCAGTGGGTGGGCCCTGGAGGGGAGGCTCAGTGCCATGGCTGGGAACAACATGCTGGCCTTGCCAGCATGGTGAGGCAACCCTGCTCACCTGGCAGCAGCAGCAGCAGCATGGAGTTGTGTCCCCCAGCTGTTGCTAGGCAGGCAGGGGGCGGCTTGCCATGGTAGTGTGGCCAACATGGGGCTCCCAGAAGTGGCATTGAGCTTCCCTACCCCACTCTGCTGCGGAGGCCCCTGGGAGAGGGCAGCAGGGTAGGGAGCCCCAAGCCTGCAGCTGGCAGTTCACATCTACCCCACCCCTGCACACAAATCCAGGGGGCATGTGCCCCCCATTCCTCTCTTCCTGGGATTATGTGCAGCAGCAGGGAGCTGCCCCCCCTACCCCTCACTGGGCCCTGTGGCTGCACATTTCTATCTTGGTCCTGGACCCCATGCACCACTCCAGCTGGGCAGTGACCACAGCCCATCCCAGCCCTGTCCTGCCCTGTCTTACTTTAATCCCTCCCTCCCTCCCTCACTGTGGGGGCCTCAGTTCCCCCACCCCCTTCCCTGCATAGACTTACTGGGAGGGAGCTGAAGGAGCTGCTCTCCATGCTGTCTGCCCCATGCATGTGTGCCACTTGCCTCTGATTGCTCTCCTCCTGCTCTTCCCAGCCCCAAGCAGCTCCTTGCAGGTGGGAACTCTGTCAGCCTCCGAGGGGAAACCTGCCATTTTCCATGGTTTTTCTCCCTGACTCTAACAAACAGGTACTAATTAAATGTGCAATAACTGGAGCTACTGCCCAGTAGCACCAGTGCACACTTTTTAAGTGATGCAAATGTTCAATAGACTAATTCTACTGTGTGTTAGTGCATTAACAAGGTGCAGCAGGGCTGGGGCTGCTGCAGGGACATTTTCTTATAAAGTTTTTAGAACCAGTCTACCTGTTTTAATTCCAGATCTGATAGAACCTCCTTCAAATATTGTTCTGTCTTGGTTCTTTCTTTTCTGAAACGGGAGGCTTTGCTAATTAGGAGACCTTTCATTTCTGCTTTGCCAGCACCCTATAGCATTTTCTCACCTGTTCCCCATTTATCATTTTCTGTTAGAGCCTTCTGAAAA
This sequence comes from Alligator sinensis, assembly GCF_000455745.1. Taxonomy (NCBI): domain Eukaryota; kingdom Metazoa; phylum Chordata; order Crocodylia; family Alligatoridae; genus Alligator; species Alligator sinensis. Next base: position 14,414 of record NW_005843126.1, on the reverse strand, counting down.
TATGCACATAATTCTTTAAGGGGTCACAGAGCAGAGGTCTATTTATCTCCATGAATACCGTTTGGTTTTGATTCCCAATCTCTTAACAGTAGATGTACTGGTGAATGATCAGAGGAATTGATTGCATCCATTGATGTCAATTTGTCAAGTTGCTGGAAATATGAAATATAACAAATCATCTTGGCCTATCAAGAACCAGATTGACAACTACATCACAATTCCCAGCCAGGGTAGCTTCCCCCTCTCTAAATTTATTAAGAACCCAATGAAGATGTAAAAGAAAGAGAGCTGACCCTGATTGGGGGTATAAAGGGTAGCTATCCATATTAATTTTCCTTTTAGATGTCCTTTGATCACAATGTACCTATATTCTTCATCTACCAACTTGACTTTTAAGACAAAAGGGATATGTTAGCTATTACAGTTGCCAATCCTTTCCTATCTGACTGTCCTGTTTTTCTGTGGCTGTATTTTATATTGCTTCTCTTAGTCTGTCTAACAGAGTAAGTAAAAGTTACTTAGATAGAGATCAGGGGAGTGAGTATTGGTCCTCTGTTGGTGAGAAAGAATGCCCAGGAAACAAAAGCAGATTTCCCCCCACCTGCCTCCCAGTGCTGACACCCTTTTGAGATTCAGCTGAAAAAATGGCCTAGAGGTAAAAACCTTAGCTCCTATCTAGTAGTCACAGCCAACCAGGGAATGGGTAAGTTTATCTTCATTTTTTTTCCTTTCTGTCAGTGGGCAGGGGAAGGTCAGATTGGATGTGAGGTTCTGCTATCCTTACTCAGGGCTCAGACACATGATGTCTTTATTGCATATTAGATTGACTAGAGTAAAATGTGGAGCAGAGGCAGAGTCATACTATCTGGGATATCTCCCTGTCCCAGGTAAAGTTCCCCCTTGAACAATATGTAGTAACCTTGCAATCCAAGAAAGTTACTACTATAACCCTTTGTGTGTTCCCTCCACAAGTCAACTTCAACCCTGGTCATCTTCAGCAATCCCACACAGTCGAGGATGATTGTCTTCCATGGTTGTCTTATCTTTGTGTCTGAAGATGGCTGATGTCAATCCCTATCTGGGATTGACAGACTCTACTGCAGTTTAGCATGTGTTTCCATGTGGGGTGGGTGGCGCTGGATTTTTTATTTGGTCCACAACATGCTGTTTCTGGCACTCCCGCTTTTCCATCTCCTGTTGTTGTCATAAGCTTTTGAACTACTGAGATCCCAGCAGCAGATTCTTCCTCCATTTGGGGCGGCATTGGTTATAGTCTCCCATGAGTTGACATTGATGTTGCATTTTTTTAAGGTGGCCTGAAGTGCTTTCTCTACCCTCTTCTTTAGCATATGCCTTGGCTGAGCTGGGAAAATAAAACTTACTTTGGGAGTTTAGAGTCAGACATCTGGATGACATGGCTGGTCCAAAGTTGATATCAGATGATTGTTGCCTCAGTACTCATGGTGTTTCCTTGCTGGAGGACACTGATGTTGGTGCATCTCTCTTTCTACTGGATTGAGAGGATCTTCCATAGGCAATGTTGATGGTACTTCTCCAATAATTTTAGATGTCTCCAGTACATTGTTCATGTCTCGGTTCCATACAGCAAGGTGGGAATCATGGTAGCTTGCTAAACCTTGAGCTTGGTTTCAGAGCTGATGTTGTGATCTTTGAACATCCATTTCTTCAGGCATCCAAAGACTGCACTTGCACATTTGAGGTGATATTGGATTTCTTCATTGATGTCAGCCTTCTGTGAGAGATGGCTTCTGAGGTATGGGAAATAATGAACATTCTCCAGACTCTCATCATGGATCTGGATTACCAGAGCTGGGGACTATTTATTACGAGCTTGTTGGTGGAGGACCTTAGTCTTCCGAATGTTAAGTTTCAGTCCCATTGTGTCTTGTATGCATTGGTAAAGATGTTGATAATTGCCTGAAGGTCTGCTTCCAAGTGAGGGCGCACTACAGCACCATCAGTGTAGTGGAGCTCAATGATTGTAGTTGGGTTGGTCTTGGTTTTGGCTCAGAGTTGGCGGAGGTTAAACAGCTCACCATTCATTTGGTAGTTTAGCTCCACTCTGGCTGGAAGCTTGTTGGTGGTCAGATGTAAGGAATATTGAGAAGAGTGTTGGAGCAATGATGCAGTCTTGCTTAACTCCCATTTTAACTTCAAAGGGATCTGTGATAGATCCATTACTGAGAACCATTGCTCCCACACTAACATGGAGCAGGCAGAGAATGGTGACAAATTTTGGTGGGCATCCACACTTCAGAAGAATCCTCCTCAACGCTTCTCAACTGATGGTCAAAAGCTTTTGTGAGGTCAAAGAAGACCATGTAGAGAGGCTTATGTTGTTCCTAACATTTGTCCTGCAGCTGGCAAGCAGTGACGATCATGTCAGTTGCGCCTTTTGATGCCCTAAACCCACACTGAGATCCTGGGAGGAGCTCTTCAGCAAGTGGGAGGAGATGGTTCAAAAAGGTTTTTGCAATGATCTTTCCTGTGGTGGATAGCAAGGTGATCCCTCTGTAGTTTCCACAGTCAGGCTTGTCTCCTTTCTTCAAGATTGTCACAGTCATGGAGTTCCTGAGGTCATCTGGGATTTCCTTATCATTCCAGATCCTTAAGATAAGGGCATGAAGCTATGATATGAGCTACTCTCCTGCCTGTTTTAAGATTTCAGTGGCCTTCTTGTTCTAGATGCCTTGTTGTTCTTTATTTGCTTGATGGCTTTCCTCACCTCGTCAAGGCTTGGAGGCATTCTGAGATCATCTCTGACTGGGTGTTGTGGGATGGAGTTTAGAACACTCTCATCAACAGCAATCTCAATTGGGAAAGTCTTTAATTTTTTTTTCCCCAATGGGCATTGATCAGGTCTCCTCCATCCTTAGGTATCAAGGTGGTTGATCCCTGAGTGCTCTGACCTTAGGCAGCTTTGATGGCAATGAAGAAGCTGCACATATTGTGGATGTCAGCCAGATGTTCAACCCTGGTAGCCAGGCTCAATGTGAACCAGTTTTGTCTAGGGGTGCATCAATAGAATGGTTGGCTATTGGATTAGCACTGATAAAAGGAGAAACAGTGTTTTGGCTTGTTTTGGTTGTTGTAGCAGATAATTACAGCCACCTGCCTGGAGCATCCTGATAAGCATAATCTGGTCTCCTGTTACTAGTTTCTGCTGCTGGTGCTACAGCAACGTTACATGTGCAGCAGGGGCCTGAGTGCCAGGGCTATTGCAGAGATGTTGGGCTGCATGCAGGCAGGGTAAAGTGTCATGTGAGTGACATTCTGCTCTGCTGGGCACCAGGCACTTTTGCAAAAGTGGCTTCTCCTTGGTGCTGTGGGAGCTTGGCTGTGTGGGGCCCACTGGTACTGAGACCAGTGGTGCACCGGGGCTCCAAATGCACTCTGCGTGAGGGTCCACCCCTCCCACCAGGGACAGCAGCAGGGGCTGCACAGGGAGTGGGGCTGTGGGTAAGAGCCATGGGTGAGGGGGCAACATGCGTCATCACTGCCTTCCTCTTTGAGGGTGTGTGCGTGCTATAAGTGCAAGCCAAAAAAACAGGGAAAAGGGCTTATTTGTCAGCAGTTTAAAATGCCTTCCACTATTACTAAATATCGGTTATTGGATTGGCACCGCCCATATGGTTGGTTAATCAACGGCTATTGGTATTGGCCAAGAAAATCTTTATTGGAGCACCTCTAGTTTTGTTGCCACCTAGTGACCAGGAGCTGTAAAACAGCCCTGCTGTGAGAAGCCAGCTGGGGGTCTCTGTGGGCTTTCTCTTGAGGAGTAAGGTCGGGCATAAATTGGCACTTGGTAGCGATCCCGTCCTGTGCCTGCAGCCCGCCACTCCCATGGGATGCTTTTAACAAGGGGGAAGCGGAGAACGGGCCTGGGTCCGAGGAAATCCTCAGGAGCAGGAAGCAGCTTATTAACAGGAGCTGAGTACTAGGTGCACACTGAGCTGTTCCTAAAGAACCTGGTGATAGCGGCCCACTCCTGAACCGCCGGCCTCGAGCCCCTGCCCTGCCCTGCCCTCGCCTCTCCCCGCCGAGTGCCTCCGGGGGCCGGGGAAGGGGCTCGCGGGCGGCCTGCGACGGGGCGGAAGGTGCCCGCGCCCCTTGTCCCTGGAAGGCAGGAGGCGAGGGCTGATCCCAGCCTCCAGGAAAATGGTGGCAGGGGAGCAAAGAAAGCCAGCAGCTGCGCGGGGGCCAAAAGGCAGCTGGGCCCGAGGCGGAGGGGATGTGGCGGAGCCGACACAAGCGGCTGGAAGTGTGTCGCTCCCCTGCCCTGGGGTGCACGGCTCGCAATGGGAGCGGGGTAGGGCCGTGCCTCGGGCCCTGCTGAGGAAGACGAGGAGGGGGCTGGCTGCAGGGTCGGACTCTCGCTGGGGGCGCCGGGCAGCCCCAGGCAGAGCTCCCCGTCGGGTCGGGCCCCTGCAGCCCGCGCATCTCCGGCCACGGTCCCCTGGCGGAGCGTGGGGGGTGGTGATGGGGGGCCGAGAGCCCCGCCAGGCCCCCGCGCCCTTGCCCCGCTTCTTGGCCGGGCGGGCAGGGGGGGAGGGGCGGGGCCCGCCGGGGCCGCTGGCGCGGGTCAGGTTCAAATGCTTTGGCGCGGAGAGGCGAGGGAGGAGGAAGTGCGCGTTTCAACGCCAGTTCCTCCATCGTTTCGCTTCGTGGCACGGAGAAAGGGTGGGAAAGGCCGCCAGCCCGTGGGGAGGGGCGGGGGTCCGTCTGTTCCTTGCCCCCGGGGCAGCCGTGACCCCCCCTCCATCCCCCTGCATGGGAGGGGAGAGCCAGGTGCACTGGGAGAGGAGGTGTTGCCACAGCCCAGGCAGGGCATGGAGCAGGGGGCGCAGGGCTGGGCGGGGGGGAAAGGGGAGTGTCGCACCAGCTGCCCGTGGGCCGGGGATCCCACCCCTTGGAGCCGGCCGCTTTCCTGCGCCCAGGCTGGAGGCTCCTGCCCGAAGAGTCCGCTGCTCCCTGCTCCCAAGGGCCCAGGAGTGGCGGGGACCGGGGGGCGGGGGGGGGGGGGGCGGGGGGGGCG
>NW_005843126.1:5103-9327 GCF_000455745.1 Alligator sinensis | reverse complement strand
TCCGCTGCTCCCTGCTCCCAAGGGCCCAGGAGTGGCGGGAACAGGTCGGCTGGGCGATGTGCCAGGGAGTGCCCACCTCCCTCAGGATTGAGCCCAGTTGTCAAGAGAGGCGGGCGCTAAGGCAGCGGGACGGACCTGGCTCCACCTGCTTCTCCGGCATTGCCCCAAGATGCCCACTCCGCAGAGAGCTGCTGGAAGGACCGAGCCATCCCTACAGCAGAGGTAATAGGAAAAGCTTTGGGACGAACCGAACCCTGCCTAGCCCGGTACTAGCTGTGAGAGGAAGATTGCTCTTTGCTAAGATCCCAACCCCTGGCACATCTACAGGGCAGCATCCGCGGCTAGCGGTGGGGCTCAGCAAATTAAATACCCGGGCCCCGCTCCCGCCAGGCTCACCGCCGACCTCCCTTTTCCATTGACATCCCCAAAAAGATCCTCGCTTTCCCCCTCAAAACTGTAGATCTTAGAAGCCCAACAAGCAGCATTCAGATCTAAATAAATAGGCAGGTCTAAAATGATCGCAAGATCCTCTGACAGAGACTGACCCTTGGAGGACGACTACCAGGCTGTGCCCAATTAAACCTACTTGGTTGTAGCTGTTTAAGTCTAGATTTTTTTTCAGCCAGAAGAGCTACAAAAGATAATACGTTTGTATACAACGTTTTTTTTTTCCTGTAGCATTTTTCTCAATGTTCAATAGGCAATGTAGCTACCCCAAACTATTACACAAGCTCACTCCTCTCCCTCCCCCCCCCCCCCCCCCCCCCCCCCCCCCCCCCCCCCCCCGCCTTGAAAATAAAAGAGGGTTTCTTGTCAAACCTCCTCTGGAAAAGTATTTTTGCTTCACATTTCAACAGACCCAGTTTGAGTCTGCAATACTGCGAGGTTAAAATACCTGGGTTGATCCTTTCGCTAAAAGCTTGTTGCAACAGAAAAAAAACCTAATTTAATATTGGCTTATGAGCAACACAATGACAGTTTTTGTTTTCTTTGGCTGCAATGAAAAAAGGGATGAGAATATGTAAGGTCTCTACAACAACAGGGAAAATGGGATTCTTAATTTTTTTATGGAGATATTTTCGTACTAGAAAACAGATTAGTTGTACAGAGCTCTGATACGAACCCCTGAAGCTATTTCTCCTCCGTGAAGAGGTAACGACAAGGGAGAGATTTATTACGTGTGGAAGTAGCTTTCATAAGTAAGAAATATTCAAAGAATAATTAAATAAAGGAGGGCTTATTCCGAGCAAAGAGATAGTAACGGATAAGAAGGTAGGGAGTAACAGTTAGCCAGCACTCTTCCTCCAGCCATCTTAAACATTTTGTAAACATTTTAATTCATTCAGTCTAAAAAAAAGTTGGTAAATATAGTGGAGTTACATCTCCTGAGAAATAGAGGCACAGAGAGACTGAGAGTTGCCCAAGAGAAATAAGAGGTGTAGGTTGTAGCCGTGTTGGTCTAAGGACATAGGCAGACAAGTTTCTCTGGGTAAATCTGATACCTTTTATTAGACCAATTCACATAGTTGGCAAAAACTGGGGAAAAAATCTTTCCAACTATTTGATTTGATCTAATAAAATATATCAGATTTACCCAAAGAACCTTGTCAAGGGAAATAAGGCATATAACCTGGAGGAAAAAAATCCTACACAAGTCTTCTCCAGGTTCTTTGTTTAAAATGTTGTTCTAAAAATATATGAAAAATTTAAATGGCCGCAACTTTCGATATTTCTTTTAAAAATACAGTAATTGTTCATGAGAGCGAATACTAGAGAATCTCACTGTAATGACTGATCAAACAAAATACAAAGCTTCCTGATGCCATTTTATCGTAATTCTACCATTTTAAAAACAACAACAAAATTATTATTTATTGGCCAAAATAAAACAAATATATAAGTGTTTTATTTTGTCTTGAACAGTCATCCCAAACTCTGCGAGAGCATGGCTTCCTTTCTGTACTCAGATCTGTAGGTTTGCACGGAAAAGGCAATCGGCCATTTTACAAGCCTGGTGGCTTGATTCAGACACATGCAGTCCAGAAGCAGCTCCAGAGGCTGTGGAGCAAAAGGTAAAGACTTTTACATTGAATTTAATTTAGTTTAGTTTAATTTTATGTTTCTGGGACCTCTTAATTTTTTCTCCTCTCCCTAAGATTTTTTTCTTCCTCGTTTTATGATGAAACATTTTCATTAAAAATGCACAAAATGTACACTTTTTCACATTTTTGTAGTTTTACTATAATCCTAAAGGAAAAGGGGCAAAGAACCCCCTGAAGCGGTTACACCTTTCAATAGAAAAGTGCAATTGTGACTTCAGCAAGCTCTGTCAGTGTTTTCCCCACACACCGGACCCGAATTACTTACTGTTCCCTTCGAGACTCAGTTTTAATCTTTGCTCAGGCTTCCCAACCCGGAGAGCTTATATAGGATCCTGCAGTTATTCGACTGTACTAGACTGTATTCTGGAAAAGGCTAAGGGGGGGATCCAAACTTTAAGATTTTTAATCACAACATGACTTGTCCTCCGCAAAGGAAAAACAACACTGTTTTGAATACACCTTCCTGAATTTTTTTTAGCCACGCTTCGTTTTCTAACAATACTAATTCATGCAGTGGTTAAAAAAAAAGATAAAGGATATAAAGTTAAAAAAAATGAAGATTAGGCATAAAAATATAGAAGCGCTGAAATATATTGTCCCGACTTCATCGAGCTTCCTTCAGGCTGGTTACTGGATCGGTATTTGTGCTGTTCAGATTAATCCTAGCCTGGGTGTTGGTGTTGATGATATAACACTATTTTCTCTGCTCCTGAAGAAAACTAGGTACATCATAATACCTACAAATATAGATGGCGGGCAAGAGAGAGAGAAAGAGAGACAGAGATAAACGAGGCAGGCTGCAGAGTAGCTCTGGATCAGTCACTTCCCTGTCGCTGCTATAGACAGGGATCAAGACCGGCCTAACCAGCACTCCGCAGCCGCCCAGAAGTATTTATTTACTTTGCCAAACACTGTGGCTGATTTTGTTAAAATCCCCAAGGCAGGGGCCGCATTGCTGGAGATTTCTTTCAAGGTGTGTGAAACCTGCCTTAACTCCCTATGCTTGGCCTGTGCATACGACTACAAAAGTCTGGCACTTCCTTGATTTACCAGTGTCCTGGATGTTATGGCTTAAGTCCCAAATAACCATCCTCCCTTCTTTGCTTTGCTTTGCATGACATTCACCCAACTAGCCAAGGCCTAAACCGCGCTGTACAGGGCCAGCCGGAGCAGGCAGGATCCCCTCTGGCAGTGCCAATTCGGGGCAAAGCTTGAGTCCTGCCCGAGAAAACCCTGCAGGGTTTTTAGACGCCTCTTTTAGACAACCAGACGCACAGCCTGACTCAGCCTCCACGTCGAGGGTGTTCATACAGGGAGAGAAAATAGGGAGAAAAAGAAAAGCTGGCGACACACTTCACCACTTGCAAACACAAGCCCGAGAGGCAAGCAGGCTGGTCTGGGTGCTACACTGAGTGGGGCTCATCGGCCATTTTCTCTCTCCACTTTGAAATTTTCTATCCAGGGCAGATTTCGGCTCCGGTTTGGGCCCTTCCTCCCCCTCTCCCTTAGATAAAACCGTGTGTGCATAGAAATGCGTGTAGGCAGACACGTGGGCGTGTGTGTTCAGAAATGTGTGCGCCTGGAAATCAGACAGATGTGTGCGTGATCAATAGGGCTGCGTGTGCCTATGACTAGGTGCGTCCAGAAGGACGCAGCGTGTGCCTACACGTCCTTGTGCCTGGGACTTGCATAAATAAGTGCGTGCACTGAAGTGTGGGAGGCTGTATAAACCTCGTGCGGGTCTTTATGTGCCGCAAACCGAGCGATGCATGCGGCGGGGCCGGCCCAGTGCTCGGGGCGATCGGGCATTGCAGCCCGCCCCTCCAGCAGGCAGCGGCCGGGCGATGTGTGCGGAGGCAGCTCCGCGGCGCTCCCCCTCCCCAAATTCGCCCCGCGCCTCTCGTACCTGGTTGCAGCGGGGCCCCAGGGCCCGGAGCGCCGGCCGCGGCGCCTGCTCAGCAGCTTCACGACGAGGGCGAGGCGGAACGGGCGGGCCCCGCGGTAAGCCTGCCGAAACCCGCGCACCAGCCCAGCCAGCAGCGCCCGCACCCGCGCCGGGCTCGGGGCGCTCTTCACGCGGACCGTGCACTTGATCCGCACGCCCATCGCCGGCCCCGCTCGG
>NW_005843126.1:0-4695 GCF_000455745.1 Alligator sinensis | reverse complement strand
TTGGACGGGGCCGCGTATCCGTTGCTGCGGGTCCCGCCCGCCCGGACTGCACCGCAGGGCCCGGAGTCCCCCTCCAACCCCCGGGCCCCGCGCGCGGGCTGCGCCGGATCGGGGCGTGCGTGGTTGCGTGCGCGGGGCCGGGGCGCCCCGCCTGCCGCTGGCTCTGCCTTCCCGCCTTGGGCTGGCTGGAGCGCGGGACTGGGGAGCGGGGCTGGGATCTGTTCCCCGCCCCCGCCCCGTCGAGGTGCTGGGGAGTGACACGGGGGTCGGGCCCCGCCTGAGATCCCTGGTGGGAGAGGGCGGTTCGTGCGAGCAGGGATCTGGCCTTGTTCCCTCTCCCCCGCGCGGAGAGATCCCGCCCATGGGTTGCAAACTTTAGTGATGATTGTGGGGCAGCAAGAGCCTCTGGGATGGTATGGGGGTTGGGGGGGTAGCAAGTTTCTCGGGTTGTAACCTGTTGTCCCCCCCTTGTTTCAGGCCAAGGCTTTGGGGCATGCCCCAGGCGACCGCTGCTGCTCAGGCACCGGCTGGGAAGGGCTGGTGGCTTCCCCCCAGCTGACTGCGGTGGGTTTCTGTTGTTTTGAGGTGTCGCCCACGAGCTGGAATGACGTCCCTGGGCGCTGCTCCTGCTGCCCCGGCACGGGCTGGCGGGCCCCGATCCTGCGCATGAAGGTACCCCGCCACCCCTTTGCACAGCAGCCTGTGCACCAGGTAAGCGCCCCCCTCCCCGCATCCCGCTTGCAGCTGGTGGTACTGAATGAAGGCCCCAGCCCTGTGCATCCCTCCTGGAGGCGGCCCGGCTGGAGAAGGGGCCAGCATTTGGGGCTGGATCCTGCGTGCGAGTGCCCCTGGAGCTGGACAGCGAGATCCGACTGGTCATTTACCCAGCGGGGAGGAAGGGCAGCCCGGGGGGTGGGGGGAGGGGGTCATTTCAGGGCCGTGTCTTACATATATCTGGCAATTGACTGCATAATTCCACAATAAATATAGATCAGCCACACCTGCAAAGTAACACGATGAAAATGTCTACCCAGCTATAAGACCCACCAGCAATGAAGCGGGTGCCTGGAGCAGGGCAAAGAAGGTTCTTTGGGTAAATCCGATATCTTTTATATCAGATTGTATATAACCATTATAAAAAATTATATAAAATTAAAAAATAATTTGAGTTGGTCTAATAAAGGATATTGGATTTGCCCGAGGAACCGTGTCTGCCTGTGTCCTGGCTACGACCTATACCCCTGAAACCGTGCAACAACTCTACAGCTGGTTTCTAGCCAGCTTTAATTTGAAGTGGCTTGCAAATACTCCGTGCGGGTGCATGGTGCAGACAAGGCGCCGCTGTGCTGGAGATGGGGTGGGTGGTCATGCCATCCCAGTGAGAGCAGCCACTGGGCTGGTCTGGGTGCGGGGCAGCTTCTTAAAGCCTCCTTATGATCTGGTCCTAGCTGTCAAGCTGGGGCACAGCACCGCTGGAGCGTCCGCGGTGCTTAAAAGGCCTCTCCCTCCCCAGCTTGCAGGCTCCTGGAAGCGGTCGGCTCGGCTGGGCAGCTGGAAGCTCCGCTGTGTGCGCTGCAGGGCTGTAAGGACCACCTCAGCGCCTCCTTGAAGCATTGGCGTTCATAGGGCAGGGAAGAAGGGACTTTAAAAAAAATGTTAACTTTGATTGCTTGCTCCCCGAGGTTTTGGGGAGGATGCTGGAAACCTCATCAGTGGGTGAATCCCATGCATAGGCATATCGGATTTAAGTTGCAGCAAAGGAGGCTTAAAAGTTGGATATTAGGAAGAAAAAAAACTTTCTCACTAGGAGGGTTGGTGAAATACTGGAATAGATTACATAGAGAGATGGTGTGATCTCCATCCTTGGAGGTGTTTAAGGCCCGCTTAAAGCCCTGACTGGGATGATTTTGTTGTGGGTGGTCCTGCTTTGAGCACGGGGTTGGACTAAATGACCTCCTGAGGTCCCTTCCAACCCTCATTTTCGATGCTTCATGTGCATTACACACGGTGCCAGCCCGTGTTTTATTGATTGCCGCTTACATGTGGGTTAAGTCCATTAAACTGCTTCAGTTCACATGGCACTTTCCCTTCCTCTGTCTACTTAGCAACTCTTAACTGTGCTTGGCTTAATTGCCTTAGTTGGTGAAACTGCCTCGAAGTAGCTAATTTCAAGGATTTTTAAAGACAAGGGTCTTTGGGTGGATGTTTAAAGCAACCTTGAATTTGAACTGCTAAATTCAAGGCTGCTATTAAGGAGGATAAGATAAGGATCCTTAACTAGGTGTTAGAAGCTAAGTATAGGCTGTTTCCCCTAATGAGCGCTGTTTTCTTTTGGCTACATGCATAACCCCTCCTCAGCCCTGACGTTATGCACTTGCAGTGTACTTGCACTAGGGTATGAGTGTGTATGTAACATGCAAAATAATTTACATTGCAGGTATGCAGCTAGCAGCTTTCCTACCGAGGGACCCGGTCTTGGCCTTCTAAATTGCCTGGCTAGTCCCATTGAAATGAAGGCCTTATTCAGGTGAGTAAAATAACCAGAATCCCTAGCAAATACGTTAGAATTTCTAAGTTGTTCAGAGAGGGAATCTGTGTGGAAACTGGGCTGAAATTCTTTATGGTGAAGAGGAGCAGAGAAAGCCTAGAAACAAATTTTGAATTTATCTGGGCTTAGCTCGCAGGACCAGGACATGCATTTTCATTACACACAGGGTATACTTTCATTTTGTAATGAGCAGGTTACATCGACTTTCGGGCATAACCAGAGTCAGTCCAACTCAAAAGAAGAGAGAGGGATTTTTTTGTTGTTGCAGTTTTGTGTTATACCGCATGTGTGCTATTTCCACTGAAATTGCAAGTCTGTTGAGTTAGGTGAGTGCAAGTTAAAATACTGTACGCCCCATGCATACCCTTTGCCACTGGAAAGGATATGTAGAACCAGTAGACTAAAAATAAATAGTATGTGAAGGGGAAAATCATTTGATTCTTATCTCATTTTTGAATTCTCAGGGGTTTTTTTGAAAATGATGCAGGGGACCTAGGAAAATAGATAAATTGTCCCAAGTAAGCTAATAGGGTTAAACTTTGAGGGCTACAATGCTCCAGGCGATGTGCTAGAAGCAAGAGGGTTTGGAATGATCTCTTTTTTTGGTGGATGAGATGTCGAAGGAGCTTTTGTGACCTGAAGAAGGATCTCTCTCAGCTGTACAGCGGGTCCAACAAAAACTAAAAGGTAGAAACAACAACGACAAGAAGGTAGAACTGGAGCATGAGAGACCAGAATCACTAGCTACCCCCTGCCGGCCCTACCCTTCCTGAAGGAAACAGAAGAGTAGATTCTGTTGGAGAGATTTTTCTCTCTTACCCCATTTTCTATGGGAAAACAAGAATTTAGGAGCTCTCTCTACTGCCTGGCAAGGTTTTCTGTAGAACAACCATAGTGTTGGCAGCATAGGACTGTCATGTGGGGCCTGCTGCAACACTTTAAAAATAATATAAATATATATGATGTTTTTATCCCCCGAGACTCGGAGTCATTTGTCCTCTGTGCTCGGAGGGAACAACTATAGGCCAAGAAATACTCCAGGCTTCGGTCCTAGTCGTTTATTCCTGGAAGTGGGAGCTCGTTCTCCCCGGAATCCGTGCGGCTGTAGTGTGTGGGGGCGCGTTTGAGGCAGCCAGCGGCGGAGACAAGCCCTTGTTCAAAGAGAGGGGCCCCGGGGGCCCCTGCCACGGGGATACGGGAGTCATTATTTACAACCTCGGCGCTTCAGCCGAGAAAGGCAATAAATTACTGGGTGAGAGGCAGCAGCAGAGCCGCGGGAGCCTGCAGTTCAGGGCGCGCCGGGCTGGGGCGGGGGCGCGACCCCGGGCTGGGCGAGGAGGTAGCGGACCACCGGCAGGTGCCCGTGCTCCCGGGCCAGGTCCAGGGGCAGGCCCCATCGGTCGGCCAGGTCCAAGCGGGCCCCGGCGCGGTGCAGCGCCACCAGCGTGTCCAGGAAGCCTTCTCGGGCCGCATCGTGCGCAGGGCGGGAGCCGGTGGCGGGGTCCGGCCGGTTGGGGTCCGCTCCGCTCCGCAGCAGCAGCTCCACCAGGGGCGTGTGGCCCAGCTTCACCACCTGCGGGCACAGAGCGGCCGTCAGCGGGGCGTGCAGGTGTGGCTGCAAGGGGGCTGGCGCGTGGCAGTGCGGGCCTTGGGACCAGGGGCATCCCTACCTAGCTCTGGGGGCAACAGCGTGGCTCTAAAGCAGGCAAGGGGAGGTGGGTGTGATGCCTGCTGTGGGCTCTGCTTTACTTTTATAATTCTCCCTCCATTGACACCAGCGCGGCCAGAAGATCGAGCTCCTCGGCCGTGTTGTGCCCTACACTTGACTAAGTGGGTTCATAAGGTCCTGCCTGGTGTGATGCTCCTCCCTTCACAGCATCCGTTGACCCGAGTTTCAGTCCAGGAAATGAGGTCGCTCCCTCATTTAGCTAGCCTAAAAAGATGCGTGTCTGCCCTGCCTTCTGCCTGACTTCAGATGGCTCGCTAACTCCCTCTCCTGTCCTATGATGCTGCTGCTGATGAACACGACAGGAGACCTGTCGCCGCTTGGAAATCATCGCTAATCACATAGCAGGCATTTCCCGATGCATCTTCTTAAGAGCATCTGTGCCAGGGCACTGGCTTAGCAGGAAGGTTTAAGATTTCTG
>NW_005843125.1:317302-345101 GCF_000455745.1 Alligator sinensis | reverse complement strand
CTGGAGCGCAGCGTGCTCAACTCCAGCAGCGCCTGGGCCGTGGAGTTCTACGCCTCCTGGTGCGGGGACTGCGTCCACTTCGCCCCCACGTGGCGGGCGCTGGCCGCAGACATCCTGGGTGAGTGCCCGGCCCCGGCCCCCTCGGGCCCTTCCTGCTGCGGCTCTCCGGGCCCGGCAGGAGGGCTGGGCTGGCCCCGGCGGAGGAGTTTGAAGCTGGAGTTGTGCCGGCAGAGCCCGGTAGCGCAGGCTCGGGCGGGCGTTGGGGCATCTCGTAGAGCCCGGGCTCAGATGGGCCCCGGCAGGTCTCTCCGAGGAAGGCGTTGGCCTCCCACCAAGGGCCCCCCGTGCTGGACGGTCACGGCTGCAGCTTTGGCCTTTGTAGGTCAAGGTTGGGCCGGGGCGGGGAACATTGCCTGGCCCCAGACGGCTTCCAGAAAGGGCCTCCTGGGTGAACGCCTCCGCAAGGCTTCATGTGACGTCAGAGTCCGCTTCAGCCCAAGGGATCCTTAAGTGTTTAACAGCCTAATTGATGGCCTAACTGTAGGTACCTAGAGCTAGATAAACTACCCCCCCCCCCTTGAAGTGGAAAGTGGTAGTTGTTTGGAAATGCATGGTGCCACGCTGTGTAGTTTAGGACAGACGGTGAAGAATAATGATCCCGGCTGAAAAACACAGGGGGGTGGTTTAGCTATTCTGCATCTCTGGGATCCATTGTCATCACCCTGCTCCGGAGTGTGCTGTGCCTCAGCCCTTCCCTTACTCATCCTTCTGGAGAGTGGTGGCCGGTAATGGGGTGGCCCATTATCACACCCAGCCTGGTCATTGAATAACATTTTGCTTTCTGTCCCAATCTGGGGATCCTAAGCTGCCTCAGAAGTAGTAATGGATTTTGCTTCCCACTCTCGGTCTGACAGAGGGAGCATTAGGGAGAACCTACCGGAAGGACGTTGGCACAAGTGGGGATGGTCCTCTGGTGTGTGGATCCCTGTACCACACAGTGAGATTACTAGCTTCTGGAAGAAGAGGAGGGCCAGGCAGAGAGTTAATGCTGTCCAGTCCAGGCTTACTGCCAAGGAGGCAGCTCAGCCAGCCCATGAGTTGCAGGGCTCGGGCTCCGGCTCGGGCTCCGGCTCTGGGTGCAATGTTATAAATCAGGTGCGTGACTGCTACTTGTATATTTACAAGGGGCTGAGGCCTTACCAACAGTAGTGGTTGTGGTCAACATTCTTCTTCTCGTGTATGACTTCAGAAAGTCGACTCCTCCAACCATTTAAGAGTAGATCCATCAATATTACTGCAGTCTTTCAGACTTGTTCGCTCCCTCTGGTGGACCATATAGAGGGCAGTCAGTTAGTTAATATATGCTGGGCTGTCTGAACTCCTTTGCCACAGGGACACGATGGTGAGTTTGTAAGGCTCATTTTATGTTTCATTTTGTTGCAGGCTCCATAGCCTGATCACAGTCGATTCAGGTTTAGCCATGCCTTACATGGGAGTTTATAACCAGGAGGGTGTGAGGATGGTAGTTGTATGTAGTTGTGTAGTGGGGTGTGGACATATTGCAGTGGTCGACATATTGGGCACAGACACCCACCCCCGCAGGCCAGAGAGAACCAATCTGCACATGCTGTACCCGTGCACTGAGCTGGGCGGGAGTTGCTGACAGTAGCTCCCTGGTTGTTCCCCCTGGGAAAATGCTTAACAGTATTCATGATTGACTGGAACTGGTGACCCATGCGGGTAGCAGGGGGTGGAACTGTATGCTGACAGATGCTGTACTACTTGTTTTAACTTGTGTTGGCTCTAATGCCTGGGCTTGACATTGTGGCTGTGAAATGTTTGTGCTCCCACATGCCATGGACAGATGGTAGCTTGATGCTCAACAAACAAGGACACAGAGAGCCTCTGCTGGAGAGTCTCCACTTAAGAATCTATGGTTTCCTGCCCTGTGAAGAAAATACACCCTGCTTTTGGTGTGAGGGGGGATCTGTCCCTTTAGTGACACCATTTCTTACATGAATGCTGCCCCTGTGATTTCCCTGCATAGAGGTGGGTGCTGTGAGGGCCTGGCACAGCTCTCCTGAACTCTAGCTCAGGGCTTGGTGCAGTTGCCTGCAAGGGCCTGTTAGGTCCTACTGCAACACAGTTCAAATAAGCAGGCAGCAGTGAGCTCTTGGTCTAGCTTTTGGCATACATGTGGGTGCACTGGTGTTGCCTGAACAGGAGGGTGCAAGCAAGTCCAGACTCCTTGCAATGTCTGTATGACAGCACAGACAGGACTTGTTTTTTCCCCTCCTCTTTTGTATTCTGGCCCAAAAGTCTGTGTATAACGCAGGGCATTAGAGGAAATCTGGTCTCTGCTTCTCTGATGGCTCTAGAACAGGGGCTGATAAAGTCCAGCCTGCTGGCCGAAGCTGGCCTGCAGCGGACTCCATTTCCCGGCAGTCCTTGCCCATGTGGCTGTGGCTGGTTTCCATGGAGACCCCAGCAGCAGCCACTGTGGTGATAGCTGGGGCCAGGGTTTCCGTGGAGCCCAGCCCCAGCAGCACTGGCAGAGTGCATGGCAGTGTGGGGAGCTGCTCCAGGGCTGAACTGGGATCTTGCAGCAGTGACAGCATGGTCCAGAGCCGGGGCAAAGCCGCGCTCCACACCCTGCATGTCCCTGCTTGGAGCACGTAGGCTGCAGATCGCAGGTCTGCTCTGGCTGTGGACCACGCTGTCACCGCTGCAAGATCCCAGCTCAGCCCCCAAGCAGCTCCCCGCCCTGCCAGCACTGCTGGGGCCAATCTCCATGGGAACCACAGCCCCAGCTATCATAGCTGGCTGCTGCTGGGGTCTCCATGGAAACCGGCTCCAGCCTCATTGGCAGGGGCTTCTGGGAAATGGAGTCTGGCTGCCCTCTGGATCCATCATTTTGCCCACTTCTGCTCTTGAATCCCATAAATTAAAGTGTTGGAAAAGCTCCATGAATCTGACTGGGCAAAGGCTGATCTTAAAGGAGAAACCTTGTGGGGCAATGAGGAGTGAAGCCTGCCCAATCTGCCTTGAATTCTTGTGCCAAGAGATGATATTTTGTTGAGAGTTTGTGCCACCTGGCTTTTTCACAGTGGGTCAGTGGGATTAATCCTCACTTTCTTGCAGGACTTGGAGAGCCTCTAACTGAAATCTTGCTGGGAGGTGGGGGTGTGTTGACCCTTTGAGTAAATTAAGCTGTGCAGATCCAGGTGCATGCCCCTTGGGCCTCATTAAGAAGAGGGGGTGGAACCTGGGACTGATCAGTAGAGACCAGAAGGCAGCTAGGTCTGTGTATGTGGCTGGTCCAGGGCATGAACTACATGCAACAAGGGCAGCTGGTCTGGGGAACATGATGCTTGTGGTACCTGTGCTGGAAGCAACCCTGCACACGGGATTCAGCACATGGAACTGGTCTGTGGACCTGATCTAACCCAGCCTCGTGCCCCATGCATACTACACCAGACACGTTGTGTGCGCTACATTGAGGCAGGTAACACCATGGTCCAAATGACACAGCTCTGTGGTTGAATCTGGTCTGCAGGCCATAACTTTGACACCCCTGCCTTAGAAATTCCCCTCTATACTCATGAAAAAGAGGAGTTACTGCCTCATAAGCCCTGTGTAGGCCATGATTACCAAACTTTCCTCAGGAGAGTAAAGAGCAGTGGCCCATTCAGCCCCACTTTTTTTCTCTGACTTGGACCATCACTGGCTGCCATGGAAAAAGAAGACAGAATCCGTATTGTAGAACAGCCTATTCCTAAAGGACCTTGATTTCCAGGCCCACTAGGTGGTGGTTGGCTTGTTTCCTGAAGTGTGTGGGTTTATAGCCATTGTAATTCCTTTCTGTCTAGCACAACTGGAAGTTCTTGTCCACATAAATGTCCTTCCTGTCCTGAATCCTGATAAACTCTTGGCTTCCATAGGTTAATGGTGTCATGTTTTACCCTTGGTTGTGATCCTTTGATAGGTGCTAAATTGCTGCCTTGTCACTTTCCTTGATTGCCCCATATTTGTGGATCTGCTCTAATAGGAGAGGGGGCTGCTTTCTCTGTTTGCCATTGCTTTACATACCTGTCCTGTATCCTATCTAATGCATCCCTTCTCAACACTGCCATTGTTTTTTATCTCTGCTTACTTAAAGGTCTTGCCATGTCTCTTACCATGAGCTCTGGTCAGAATGCGAGAGCTTTGGGAAGCCTGCGTCCCAGGTTGGGGACCAGGATAAAGTGCTGCAGGTCAGGACTGAGGCATTGGTGAAGCTGAAACAGGAATCCAGCCCTGGAAGAACTGGAATAGTAGGGCTGCTGGGGGTCAGAGTGAAGTGGCGTTGGCAGAGTTGTCTGAGAGCTCAGGACTGAAATAGCAGGATGTTGGGTATTGTAGGACAGGACTGGCAGCTTGCACAGCATTGGTTTGCACAGAGCTCGATCCTGGCTAGCACTGCTTTCTCTTTGCAATCCTACCAAAGGCTATGTCCAATGAGAGGCAGGAAAGCACCCTTCTGATTGGCTTATTTTGCAGGGAGTGTTTGACTCTGGGCCAGTGTCCAGTACCAATGTGGTTTATCATGCTGGCTTGTAGGGGGCTCTGGCATCTCCTTTTGAACGAAATGGTGCCAGTGGACTCCATGGCCTCATTTGGCATGTTATGGCATCTTATGGATTCTGCAGAGAAAGGGTAGAGGGAAGGATGTGAATGCTCCAAGCAGCAGAGCCCTGCTCCTGAGGGTCCCTTGAACTCCTGTGTTGGTTCCTCTTCTCCACAGTAGTTTCATGCATGAGCCCCATGCATGAGCCCCAACCACCCCACCCTTCATTTCGTATAGGTTAACAGCTACTGCAGTAGTCTTAACCACCTCAAAGCCCCAGAAGTAAATTGAGTTCCCTGCCAGCCAGATAAGAATTAAGCATGGGTCTTTAGAGCTCTGAAATTAAGTATATGAGGTAGTTTACTCCATTTATACTGGGCAGAAGGATATTTCACTCTTCTCGGCAAAGGAGAGAAAGGACCGCCCTTTCTGGCATAGTGTTTCTGTAGCTGCCTGGATCTGAAACCTCCCAAGCTCATGTTCATGCTCCACTCTCCTGGGCACATGTATGCCTGGAGCATGCCCCGTGGATCTCTCATGCAATAAAACTGCCATGGGCAATTATTTCGGCTGGAGGGCAACTTAACAAGTTTTGGCGAGCTGTTGAGGGCTGCAAGGGTAGACCCGCCCCTTGATAGGTGCCCTGCCCCCTGGTCACCATTTTGGGACTGGAAGTTTTGCCCCTGACCTTTGCCATTAGACATCCTTCCCCTTGCTCTGGAAGTACTCCTTTGGGAGTGTTGCCAGCTTGAAACCGGGGGAAAGAAAACCAATTCTATACTAAAAACAAAATCAAACATCTACTATAACTTATTTTAATTTGATTTCAAAAAATATTTTTGTCCTGATTTATGTGTATTTGTGTAGTGTATCTAGAGGTGATTGCATAATAGCTAAAATACAGTCACTCTTATGTATTGTGTGTCTGGGATAAGAGGGTGTATGTGGGGGCTGTGTGGTTGGGGGTGGGTGGGGGAAGGGGAGTGGTGTGGATTATGTGGTTGGGGTGGGATTGCATGAGAGGATGTGGGTATGGTTGTGGGGTGGGAGTGTATGGAGGCTGTGGGAGGGTCTGGGTGTGTTTGGGGGCATGGTGGGAAGATTGAGAGTGTGTGGGGTGTGAGGAGGTTATGATGGGGTGGGAGTGTGTGTGTGGGCTGTGGTAGGGCGTGGAGTTATGGTGGGTTGTGGGAGTGTGTTGGGGTATGGTGGGAGGATTGGGAGTGTGTGGGGTGTATGGGGGGTTTTGATGGGGTGGGAGTGTGTGAGGGCTGTGGTAGGGTGTGGGGGTATGGGGTTACGGGGGGGGCAGTGTGCAGGGGGGGGCTGTGGGAGGGTGTGGGTGTATGTTGGAGGTATGGTGGGAGGTGGAGAGCTAGCCCATCCCATCACAGCAGAACGCGATTCCAGCTGCATGGCTGGGACCCACACAGTGTGGCACAGAGCCAGCCTGGGTCAGTGATGTGCTAGAGTTTCAGGAGCTGCACAAAGTCCCACGTCATCCGGCTTGGCCAGTTCCGTGCCTCCATGTGGTGCTCCTGGCACTCTAGCTGGGAGTGGCACATGCTAGAGTCCCATGAACCCCTCCCCCCGGCCCATTCTTACCTGAATTTCCACTCTAGGATGGAGGGGGGGCTGGGGAACAGCCACAGGGTTGCCAGGGCAGGAGGCTCTGCTAGGCACAAGCTTCTGGTCTTCAGAAGCTTCTGGGGGTTGGGGGGATGGTGGGACAGGACAGGGCTAGGCATGTTGAGTTAGGTTTGAGGTTTGTCACGTCTCAACCAGAGCCTGAGCTGCTTGGTGCTGTAGCCGGCGCTTCCTGCTACCGGTGTCTCATCCGGTAATAATTGTCTAAATTTTAGAGGGGCCCTGTGGGCCAGATATAATAGCCTGGCAGGCCAAATCTGGCCTGTGGGCTGTATTGTTTCTGCCCCTGCAATAAAAGCACAGAACTTTTCTATGTCTTTTGGATTCTGTGCCAGAAGCAGTGATTTGTAAGCGCTGGGATATATGAAGGAGCTGGTGTTTCCCTTGAATGCAGATCCCTTGTGTGCTGATGGCTAATGTTTCCCTCCTCCCAGACCTGTTACTGCTGGCATTTATATGTAGCTATACAGTGAGAGCTGTGCTAACATCTGCCTAGTGGTTATGGTAGTGTGCTTGGCTGGCCAGTAACATTTTGGCCTCCCCAAGAGTTTCTCTATATTAACTGTTCTAAGTTACACAGCCATGGCAGGAGGCTGGAAGACAAGCTAATGGATTTCATTGTGCTCCACTTGCCTGCCCACTGCTGCTATTTCCAACAAACTTTTGGCTGCTTTCCACAGTTCTGTGTTCTGTTTCTGCTCTCTGGTCCTGGGAATCGACTGGCTAGAATGAGCTAATTGATTCTCTCTGGCCTGTGGTGGGTGGGTCTCCATGCCCAATGTGTCTCATGATGACCACTACTGTTGATAAGGCCTCAGCCCCTTGTATGTTATGGAGTAGCAGTCACACACCTGATTTACAACATTGCGCCCCGGAGCCAGAGCCCAAGCTCTGCAATTCATGGGCTGGCTGAGCTCCCTACCTCCAATCTTTTGCGTGGGGGGAAGGGAGCATGGGAACAAAATGTTCTGGATTCATCAGCCTTTGCACACAAGGACATTGAGAACCAGTGTTTATGAAGGAGGGATTAGCAGCTCTGAATTGGCTTCCTCCCCAATTCTGCCCTTGGCACTAGTCCAGATCTCTTCTGTTCCCCATGACTCTCAGCTCAGCCTGTCCCTGTGAGGGGCTGGGAGGACACTGTCCTCCTCATGTTGGCATGGAAGAGGCTGTTGCCTCAACAGAAGGGTTCTTCCCTCCCTCCCTTCCTCCCCCAGTGCCTGCAGTTGAGATCTAGGAGTTCACAGCACTCATCCTGGCTGCACAGACTCACACTATGGCAGTTTGAGAGGAAGGAAAGCAGGAGCCGGGCAGTGGTGCTGTGATCCCTGCATCCTCAGGCTGTGGAGGGGGGATGCTGGGGCTGGACTGTGGGTATTTGGTTTGTGAACAGTAGGGGAGTTGCCGAGAGTACCATGAGCTATTCGGAGTTGTCCTCTACCCTCACTGAAAGGGGCCCATGTTCAGTGCTACATTGGAAGCGGGATCCTAGCACTAGCACACGCTGCTCACTGATCCCTCAAGTAGTAGACATGTGGGCACTGCCAACCCATGCACAACTTGGAGAGGAGCCCTTCAAGGCAAATGCTGAGTGCTCCTGCCATTTATGTATGTGGTGTTCTTCCTGCACCAGTTGTCAAACATGGCTTGGGTATGGAGCTTGGGCATGATGCTGGTGAAGGAGCAGGCTGAGGTCAGGTCAGTAAGAATGAGTTCCTGCCTTGACAGGAGCATGAAAGGGTCCCATGGCCACCTGCATTATCCAAAGGGTTTGAGCCCTGTTGTGCTGACCACATTCCAGCTTGGAGCACTGCATTCACCTTGTCACTAAAATCTGCTGGTGCTGTATTAATTGAGTGATTTGACTCATGTAGAATGCTCTTCTTCACTTGCTGTGCTCAGCTACTGCAGAGTATCTGCTCTGCGTGGTTAAACAGCTGCCATCCTTTACTCTAGAGGCAGCTTTATGTTTAGTTCTGGCTAAAGTGACTTCTCTGTATGGTGTGTTAGAAACACAGGAGGCAGGTGCTGCTCCTAGAGGTCAGGTCTTGACCATGGAAGTGCAGAATCCAAGTGTCAGCACTTAGTTGTTTGAAAAGGACAGAGATTGAGGGGGGATGTACCTGGTATTCCATAGGGCTCTGTGGGACTAGCCAGTGGGGTCTGTGTCTGGGAAATGGACACTCGCACTACTTTCACTGCATATAGAACCAGTTTTAGAAGCGAGTAAGCAGGGCTCTACCTTGTGCTCCCTGACTATGTGGATCCCACTAGGCTAAGTTAGTACAAGTCATACCATATGTAGGTGAGAGGAGGGATGGGCCCATGACTTAGCCTCTGCCTTGTGCCCCCACCAGTCTAACTCTCTCTGCTCACATAATCAATATATTTCTTAGCTAGGAGTAGAAGCTGCCCTAGCGTGCCAGTGGGCACCTTGTAGTTTTGCAGATGCAAGGGTAAGTGCTGTACAGTAGACACCCTCAGGCTTAGCTCTACTCTTGCATTTCATACAGTGATTTGTGGCAAAGATCATAGGCTGGAGTAGCTGGGAACTCCTTCAGGGACTCCTTTGCTGGGTGAGGTTATAATGGGAGTAGCTGAGAGAATGTCTGTAATCTAATCAGCACACCTCTGATTGCCCTCTAGTAAAAGCTGCCCCTGAAATCCCTCACTCCCCTCATATGCTGTGTTTCTTCCCCATTTTGTACTTGCTGAGGCTGGAGTTAGCACCTGCTCTTTAACAGCAGGTGCTCCTGGAATTGCACTGAATGCAGAGGTAATTCAGCTCTTTTAACCATGTCTGTCATTTTGTCTGTCCTTCTAGAATGGAGACCAGCGGTGATACTTGGTGCCATCAACTGTGCCGATGAATCCAATGAGAAAGTGTGTAGGGACTTTAGAATAACTGGGTACCCAACTTTAAAGGTAAAGTTTACAGGGGCTGGGATGGGATGGGAGGAAAGCAGAGCCTGTCTCATTTGCCTGGTATCAGGGCTGCAGCCTGTTTGATATGATATCCAAGAGTCTCTTGATCAGTTCCTCAATGGCTCTGGTCCCCAGTCTGCATATTGCATGGTGTTTTGACTTTGTTTGGAGAGGGGCTGAATAACAGTAATTGGCCACAGGCCAATTCAGACATTCACAAACCTGTTTATCTTGATTCAATAGCAAAAAATGTTTAGTATATAGGGTGGTTCTCTGGCTATGGGGAACAAGGCAGGGAGGAAGAATTTTCTATGTATGAATTGTCCCTTAAAAAGGTTGCCAGGGGAAACTGGATTAGCTTGTCTCTGGGAAGCTGTTATGGGCCTTGTGGCTCAGGGAGCAGCTGTCACAGATGTCTTGAGGGATAGCCAGCACCGGTTTGTTGTGGGTAGGTCTTGCTTGACCAATCTTATCTCCTTTTATGACCAGGTGACCTATCACCTGGACAAGGGAGAGGAGATTGACGTCATATATCTTGACTTAAAAGAGCCTTTGATCTGGTATCCCATGATCACCTCTTGGCAAAACTGGCCAACTGCGGCCTCAGGTCTACCACGATCCGCTGGCTGGGGATTTGGCTCCGTGGTCGGACCCAGAGGGTGGTGGTTGATGTAAGTCAATCGTCATGGTGCCCTGTGACCAGTGCAGTCTCCCAAGGCTCTGTCCTTGGACCTAGATTGTTCAACATCTTCATTAATGATGTGGACATTGGAGTCAGAAGTGGACTGGCCAAGTTCACCGATGATACCAAACTCTGGGGTAAAGCATCCACACCTGAGGACAGGAGGGTGATCCAGGCTGACCGTGACAGGCTCAAGAAATGGGTGGATGAAAACCTGATGGTGTTTAATACTGAAAAATGCAAGGTTCTCCACCTTGGGAGGAAAAACCTGCAGCATCTTTATAGGCTTGGCAGTGCTACGCTGGCTAGCACTACAGATGAAAGGGACTTGGGGGTCATGATTAACCACAAGATGAATATGAGCCTTCAGTGTGATGCTGCAGCCAGTAAAGCAAGCCAAACGCTGGCTTGCATCCATAGATGCTTCTCAAGCAAATCCCAGAACATCATTCTCCCCTTGTACTTGGCCTTGGTGAGGCTGCATCTGGAGTACTGCTTCCAGTTATGGGCTCCTCAATTCAAAAAGGATGTGGAGAAGCTTGAGAGAGTCCAGAGAAGAGCCACGCTCATGATCAGAGGTCAGGAAAACAGACCTTACAATGACAGGCTGAGATCTATGGGGCTCTAGCTTGGAAAAGCACGGGCTCGGGGGCGATCTGATGGCCACCTATAAGTTTATCAGAGGTGTTCACCAGGATCTGGGGGGATGATTGTTCACCAGAGCCCCCCAACGGATGACAAGGTTGAAGGTTATAAACTCCAGCAAGACCATTTCAGGCTGAACATAAGAAAGAATTTCTTCACTGTCCGAGCCCCCAAGGTCTGGAATAGCTTGCCACCGGAGGTGGTTCATGCACCTACATTGAACACCTTCAAGAGAAATTTGGATGCTTATCTTGCTGGGATCCTATGACCCCAGCTGACTTCCTGCCCCTTGGGCAGGGGGCTGGACTCGATGATCTTCCAAGGTCCCTTCCAGCCCTGATGTCTATGAAATCTATGACATCTATATGTGGCCTACTGCCATGGAGACCCTCCAGTAGCACTGATGTCCCCCTCATTTCCTAGGAGAGAGGCCTCTTGAGAGTGCCTGTTAGCTGAGCACCCTGTGTGATAGAGTACCCCTTCTGACTAAGAGAGCCATTTTTGTGGCCTTCCTGTCTGCTCTGATGAGTGAGGATCTCACTCATCTATGTGGGTAACACCCCTGTCCTCCCGAAGGGCTTTCCAAATGACATTTGGCACCTAGGAATTGCCCCACATCCCCCTTTGTGAAGTGCAGCCCCCTAGGGAGTGACACACAGCAGCTGTTTAAAACCATGCAGCACCTCTTCCTTGCACTCCAGAGTAGGAAGTAAAGAATCCAATGTGCATATGCAGCCTTGTCAGGGATTAGGGTAGGCAGGGCATAGCTGCATGCAAGAATTGTTCAAGAATGCTGGAAGAAATACTTCAGGTCTTGTCGCAAACACTGTGGGGGTGACCACAGGTGACCTGGCTTCCCTTTTTTATTGTTTCCTGGGTAGCAGGGTTGCAACCAGGCTGCCGGGGGTGATGGTTGGGCCCTTAGCATGGGGGCTGCTATTTTTGGTTCTTCCCAAAGTTGGCATCTGCGTCTGGTGCTCTTCTGCCCCCTCCGGTTATGCTACTAGGTCTTTGTGCCACAGAGACACCAAGAGAAATTTTTTCCCATCTGCAAGCTATTTTGAGGATGCCTGATGGCTCTGCTGTTGATGGCTGTTACTTCTAATTCTTCCCCTTGGTCCCATACCCAGAAGCGAATTGTATAAATAAATATACTTTAAATATTTGCTTATGTTGGATTGAAGTTTGGCTTCAGCCAAACCTTCAGAGATGTCTTCTTAACAGGTGGTTAATCCCCAGAATTTGGAATTGCTTTGAAGTTTGGACAGGAGAAGGAGGGGGACAGGAAAACTTCACTATGAATTATTATTTACAAAGTGACACAGGGACACACAGGATGCCAAGCACATTACAGGAGTCTTTGTTGGAGGTTTGCTGCTGTTCCTTTTGTGTGTTCCCTTTGGGAGTCTCCATAGGTAGCGCTCTCCAAGGTTTAGAGTCCGGGGGACAAAGCCAACAAAGTCTCCATCACTCTCTTCTCAGTGGCCCAGTGTGGCTCTTGCACTGCCTGTGCTCCTTCCCAGATGAAAGTGGATGTTTAAGGATTGAATCAGTTCTGGCTGGGGGAATGGTGTGGTGCACTCTGATCTGGTGCAAAGGGAAATACAGTGTCTGTCTATTTAAAATGTGTCTGCCACAAACATGCTGTGACTCAAACACAGGACTGTTTCCAAGAACTCCTTCAAAGAGAAAGGGTCAATGAAAATCCTTCTTGGTGAGAATCATCACATTTTTGTGACCCTTCAAATTATGTAAAGCAGGGAAGATTTTTAAAATTTCCTTTCACTATTCACTTTCTGTGCTATTCTCTGGCTTTTTGTTAAGTCAAATTAATTAATAGATAGTTAGCAGGATGTACAGTCAAATCTCTGGCTATGTCTTCATATCTAAAAAGAAATGCGTGTTTTGCTTTTAAGTGAGGTAATCTTAATTATCCTGCACTAGAAGCCTAGTGAAGACAAGGCATCTGTAATGTAGCCAAGCAAAGTCAGGACCCTACTGTTCACTAACAGCTAATGTTACCTTGCTACATAGCAGTAAGAACTGCTGCACGTTGTCTCCAGTAGGATTTTATGGTAAAGTAGGTCAGGAATCTCTCTGAAAACACACTTGTTTTTTGTCCCTGAAAGCAAAACTTATGTTTTCATCTACCTTGGGAATCTGAATGGTATGTTATCCTCTGATAGTTATTGGGTTTTTGAACATCACTCAGAACCTCTAGGTCACTATAAAAACATCTAAATATTAACATGACTGTTTTTTGCCTACAGTAAATGGTGAGTGCTGTTGGAAAAAAATGTCAGCAATTTGGTTAATGTTTTAATATTCTGCTCATTTCTCCACAAAGATAAATCCTGTGGGTTTTTCTTATCAGCCTTTATGTGCTAGCAGAGGTGATAGAGAGGCATGGACTTCTCTGATTCCTTTTTTCTTTACCTTGTATGCACCAACTTCTGACTGGTCAAAATCTGGTGGAAGTGGTGCCCACACTAGTGATTCCCCATGTGAGTGGTTGTATTTGTGCTGTGTCTGCAACAAGGGTAGAAGATCCACAAGAAACTCTCCCTTCCTGGTAACTGCAAGCACGAGTCCCAGCTGCTTAAGGATAGTGCCTTGCACACTGATGCACATCCATTCTGTCTCCGCCTTGCACTAGCTTTGGTTGGGAAATGCCCCTTATGGAGCTGGTGGCCAAGAAGGAGTGATTGTAAATCAGTAACTCCCCAGACTCCCATGGAAATCACTTTTCTGGACACAAGCAAAGAGGAGGTTAGTTATGCGGAAGGAAAGGTGGGGAATTAGTGAGTATGAGCTGGAATGCTGGTGATGATCAACAGTCCTCAGTCTGATAAGCATTTGCTCAGATTGCTGCTGCTGGAGGAGAGAGGACTAGGTGGTGGAGCAGTAAGCTATCCTAACTCAGGTACCTCATAGATTCATAGATTGTCAGGGGCTGGAAGGGCACTCGCAAGATCATCGGGTCCAGCCCCCCTGCAGTAGGCAGGAAAGACAACTGGGGTCAGGTGACCCCAGCGAGGTGACTGTCCAGTTTCCTCTTGAAGATTTCCAGGGTAGGTGATTGCACCACTTCTGGAGGGAGTGTAAGAATGTGCTGATTGCCTCTTGGCCTATAATATCATACTGGTCAGGTTTCAGACAGAGGATCTTGCAAAATGATCAGGTTAGCTTATGCCACTCAGTTCAATTGTTTCAGGGTCCCTGCAGGCTGAGGCAATTGTTAAATTGGTAAAAACTGAGACAGGGTCAGTTAAAAGGCTTTGTTTAAAAGTGTAAAGCTAGAAACCTATTCTCAAAACCTGCACGCTCAGATTCTGGAGTTAGGATGGCCCTGAGGTAATGAAGTACATGGAGATTTCTCTGTAATGCTCTCTTGTTTTGTGAGGGGGCTGCCTCTGGCACCCTGTTCCTACAGTCCAGGTCCACTAGCCTCGACTTGTTGGGTGTCACAAGACAGGACCTCTGAGGGCTAGTTCTGGGAAGGTTGACAGGTGACTCTACTTCCTCTACTTCCCTCCCTCTCACTTAATCTGTCAAGCCTCAGCTGGTGTTTGCCCTCTAGGGTGCAAAGATCTGTTTGTTCACCAAAGCGTTGGCTAAAAGGCCACTTGAAATGCTGAATGAGTTTGCTTGTGGGAGTGTTGTTGAATTTGCATTGTGTTGGTTGATTAGAACAAATGTGTGCATGTGAGTGCATGCACAATTGATCTGTATGTTCCTAGAAGCTGCACAGACCTTGTACAAATCTGCAACTTCTATTCACACTGTTCTATTTGGAAATTAATGGATTGTACCTTCTACACCATGTTCTTCATCCCTTGATCTTAAAGCAATTCTCCTTCTCCCTGCAGATTGGTAACCTTGGCCCAAGTCTCTCAGCTGATCAGTGGCAGAGCCAGCTATAGAGCCCAGGTCTCTGGACTCCACTCCCAGGCTCTGTGGGCTGGACTGTTCTGTTTATCCCTGTGCTCTAGGTTTAAAGTGCTGTCAAGACACTCACACTAACTCACTGTCTCTTGTTTCTTTTCAGTTTTTTGAGGCCTTTTCCAGAAGCCCAGAGGATGGAAAGAGGATCTCTCGTGAGTATTCAGTTGCCTTTTAACCCTTTGATTGAAGCCCCGGTCAGAATTCTCCTTGCAGAGTTGTTTCCTTTCAGTTTGCAGCCAGCCCTCATGCTTGCTGAGTTCTGGAGCTGGGGCAGGCTGGGAGAGCAGTGCCCCTGACTTGGGCAGGTGGGGCATTGCCAGTGGGAGGGAGCTCTAGGACAACCCCTTGCCTCTGAAAGGGAAAATCCTGCAGGGTGTCAGTGAAACTTGAACCTGACAAAAGAGGTGCATCTCTGCCCTGATCCCTTAACCGTTGGGCTGCAGAGACTGCCATATGGACTGGGGAGGTGCCCAGTAAGGCCCAGTAGCTCTTTGATCCCTCTTCTACAAGGCGAAGTTGATGTGGCAGCAAGACAGGAGGGACCCAGTATGGATGGGAGCTGGAGCTGGGACAGGTTGTGTCGGCTACTAGCCAACAGATACTACCTTTGGCTGCTTGTGAAGATTGCTGTGGGGTTAAGCTCTGTGTATTTTGTTCCCTCTACAGATGTTGATTCCAGCCTTCAGGCCTTGAGACAGGGCATAATCACCCACCTGGAGAAGTACCAGGATGTTTATCCCCCATTGGAGCCAGCCAGGTAACTGGAGGGTAATGGAATAACACCAGTACCAATTGTATTTAGTGTGTGTGCATGTTTGTGAGAGAAAGAGATATAGTAGCATGCAATTGGGCTCAGAGATGAGATCTTTCCAGGGGCAGGGGGAGCGTTGGTGTCTTGTGGGGTGAGAGATCAGGAAAGGAACAGTCTCATCCATAACAAAGCTTTTAGTAGCAGTTCTGTCATGGATACTCTGCTATGTTTCTTGGCTCCAAATCTAGGTTCTTACACACGTTGATAATGACAGTAATCAGGTGCTCACTTTAGAAGCACTCACGTTTATCATTTCTAACTGAATTCCTTTGGGAGTGGACTGGATGCCTTTCCCAGGCTTTCTTTTTGAGGTTTTCTGGACACTTAATAAACAAAACTAGGTCTATAACTAAGGTTCTTGATTTCAAAAGTTCTGATCAGAGAAAACAAGCAGTAGGATTAAATGGCTAGGCATTGGCATCATTAAAAAGAAATGAAAGGATAAACAAAAATTGTTCAGTACTAAGGTACTTGTTTATCAAAGTCTTCCCTTCAGAAATCAAAGGGAACCAAGTGAAGTTAGCTGACATATGGAGCCCAGAGATTTGAATGTGGATGAGACTTGGAATTCCTGCAAGTCAAAGATGCACATACTGTCTAGATCTTGTATCCCAAGTAATGGGGGAAACAGTTGTGGGGAAGGGCTCCTGACCAAAGTGGATAAAGGAACCACCTCAAAGATATGCGATTTTCTTTAAATACAAGACACACCTTTTTTCCCCCCACAAATTGTAAATTGGGGTGTGCACTATAAGCAAGGAAGTACAGCAACAGCAGTTTCTGTTGCTCAAGCTTCTGCTATGGGGGACAAAAAGAAGAAATTGCACATCTTCCACAGGAAACAAAGTAGTGAGCGAGGCTGGACTCCTGAGCTGCTGTTACTCAGTGACTTATTACAAGGACAGATCTTTATTTCTTCATTCTGACTTTGAAAAACAAGTTGTCTGTCTTATTCCAGGGTGTGTTGCATGCCAGAAAATATGGTATTAGGAGTACATGGGAATCCTGTAAGAAATTAAAAAAAGGAACTGATCAGCAAAGAAAGCTGTGTGAGTAGTCAGGAAGTGTTATGGATAAAGAGAGAATTGCCCCAAAGCAAACTAAGACCTCACAAAGGATGTTAAAACACCTAGCAAAACACTTCCAGCCATACAAATGAAAAACCTCCATAAACCCAAAGAAAAATATTGCAAGGGTTAGGGCTACTGTGTGCTAAAGATGAGGGAGAGATTAAAGAAGATAGCTTAGGCATGGCCTAAAACCAAAATGAATACTGCACCTCAATTTTCAGTATGCCTGATGGTGGTGAATGTGGGTTGTAGGGGTGGGGGAGGCTGAAGAACTAATGGGAACAAGATTATGGAAATGGCCATCTCAGCTGGGAAAAATTGGATAAACTCTGTCCAGAATTCTGAGGAGAGTTGCACATGAGAATTAAAAAAAAAAAAAAAAATCTTTGCTACCAGATCTGTAATCAGTCAAATTGGGAATGGCACCTGGTATGTGGGCTTTCCTGCCTGTTGTTCCTTCTACAGGCACTTCAACTCACCTGCAGGGCTGCACCAGGTGACCCTTAAAGTTCCTTTCAACCCCATGATTCTTCAGATTTTGTATAATGTGGCCATTTCCCAGCTTGAAGAGTTATGCCCCACGTGGTGCTGCCTGTTTGTTCTTTATGCACTTGTTGCCACTTTTCCAGTGCTTACGTGGGGGGAATGTTCCTGTCTTAGTGACAACCCATCCTGTTGTCTTGCTTTTTTCCCTTATAGCACAGAGGAGGTTCATGGGTTCTTTCAGAAAAACAAAGTTGCGTACCTGGCCCTTATCTTTGAGAAGAACGACTCCTTTCTGGGCAGAGAGGTGATGTTTTCTTGTAATGTTATATTGCTCTAGCCCCTGCAGTTGTGATGATGTTCCCCCCACCACATGCCTGTGCTTGTTGTTGTTAGCACATAGAAAGAGAGGGCAGTTATTTTCCCAAAGAGGTTTCTGTGAAGTAGTATGACCAGAGGTGCAAGTTCTCCTTCCACACCCTGCACCTCTGAAGAGTTTAATTGGCATTGAGGCATAACATTAGTCTGGAGCCCTTCTTTATGCCCCTTCTAGTTTCCATAGATATTACATACCATTTGCTGCAGAGGGAAGAATATGAGACCCAAGTAGTTTTCCAAAGATGAATAAGCCCTGGGCTCAAGAGCCAGAAATTGATGGGTTTCAAACTCATCTCTTCACCCAGTTTGGGCCAGTCCCTTACCCCCTGTGTGTCTCCAATGACAGTTAATGTTTTTCTACCTCTTGGGACAATTGGGAGGGCCAGGTAATGTTTGGGCACTGCCTGGAGGATGTGAAGGGTTATACTGGAACTGAATTGTCCTGCTGGCCTGGAGGAGCTACAGGCTTCCCACTGAACTCCCTAAGGTCAGCTCTGCCCACGGAGGAAAACTGCTGTGATGGGTCTGGTTCCTGGGACATTCTGTGCCTTGGGTAGCCTGACCTGGGAGCATCTGGCATTTCAGGTGACCCTGGACATGCAGCAGTACATGAACATTGCTGTCAGGAGAGTGTTGAGCAATGAGGAGGAGCTGGTGAAGGAGTACAACGTGGCCACCTTCCCTTCTGCCTACTTGCTTGTCAGCAACGGCTCCTTCTCTCGCATCTCTGCGTGAGTGCTTCCCTGCTAATTCCCAGGTTGCAAACAGACCACCCCTGTTGTTAGCTGGTTAAAGCTTTACCTGTGCTGTACCCAGAGACTGAGGGTTTGAATCCTGGCATTTGTGGTTAGGGCTGATGATGGACAGGCTGCCTGTGCTTGGGCAGGAAGTGTGAATCCCAGCCTTTGTGGGTAGCTTTTAGGATGCTTGGATACTGCCTGGATAATGACATTCAGCAGGGTTCTGTGGAAGCTGCTTTACCAACCTGTAGACTTTGATAGAGAACGCCCTTTCTATCAGATCTTTTAAAGCTGTTTTACAGCCCCTTGTTCAGAAGGGTGGTGTTGAGTTGAAGAGGGTAAAGCTGACCCCTCCAGAGCTGAGCAGGAATTGTATGAAAGGTAGAGGAAAGTGCATCTTTTAGGGGAACTGGCTGCAGACAGTAACTCACCGTGAGATTTTCTATCTTCTTCCTGCTTCCCTGAAGCACCCTGGGGGGTGGCACTGCTGGTGTAGACCGAGGAGGGTAGAACATTTAAAGTGCTTCCTAGTCACCTCTCACATCCCTGACAAGGAACTCTAGGCAGCACTTGGCACTTTCCTTCTGCTGCTAGAGGCAGAAATAAATGCTCTTCTTGGAAACCTAGGGTGAGAGAAGGCTGCAGAAAGTAGAGTAGAGAGGGGGTATCTGGGGCTGGTAGATGCATGGGGAGAGGGTGGACACTGCATGTGTGTGGTAGGGCCTTTCATACACTCCTGGTAAGGAGTCTCCTCTTGTTTCAGGGTGTGATATCTCACATATGCCTGGGCCGGGGCGGGGGGTCTGGCAGCTGGGGGTCTATCAGGGTGGAGAGGAGACAGAGGCATCTCTCATATTTTGTCTTTGCCTCTTTAACAGGCAAGAGGAGGCACGATCCTCCTATACCTCCTTTCTCAGGGGCCTGTCTGGTATTAATGACAAGACTCTAATATTAAAAGCCCAGAATGTAACAACACCTCCTCCTTCAAGGGTGCCAGATGCAGAGCACCCAACAGAAACAACCCATTGGAATCATGCTGACAGGTAAGAAATGCTTTCTCTTGTTCTTCTGTCTGTCCAAATTTCTTCCCTTATGAAGCCTGAGTGCATTAAGATGCTGAATCATGACTAACATGAGGAGCATGAAGGGAGTGACCCTCTCAATGTGGACAGACCCACCAGGCTGTCAGTGCTCCATTTTTTTCTCTTCAGCTCCAAGCTCTACATGGCTGACCTGGAATCTGCACTGCACCACTCCCTGAGGGTAGAGACAGCCAAGTTCTCCATCCTGGAGGGAGAGCAGGTGGAGGCCCTGAAGTGCTATGTGTCAGTGTTGACCAAGGTGAGCACTAAGGAGACTTCAACCAGGCAAGGCTTCAGTTGACTGAACAGTTCTCCAGTCCCCTCGTCCTGAGAGCAGGTGTTGGGTGTTGCCACAATGACAGAGAGGAAAATCACTGGATTGCCCCACTGTCAGGTTAGAAGCAAGGCCAGCTGTTGCATTAATTACCCAGCTAATGAGGCTGTTCCTTGCAAACTAATTTATCCCAAGTCCATTTCAACTGGTGCCTAACAATGTGGCAGGCCACTTTGGGAGAGGTCAGACTGTTTGAAAATGCCACATTCTGGTTGGCATATGTTCCTGACAGTGTCCTTCCCATGCATTTCCAGTGCAGCTGTGGCCCAACCAAGCTGTAGGAAGCTCACAGGTATGGCTGTGTGTAAACACCAGGCTCTCACTGGATCTGAGCCCTGGATGTGGATACAGTCTTTGTTTAACTATTACCAGAAACAGGATTGCATCAACCATTCAGCTGGGAACAAAATCCCTACTTCCCGTCTCTGACCTGTGCAAGTGACCTGACCAGCCCCATCCACCTCTGACATATGCTACTCCTTTTTGAAACCTTATGTACCTATGCACAATGATTCAGCCTGGGCCAAGCTGCCACAAGGGGAAGTAATGGTGGCACTGCTGTTTCTTCCATCCTCAACTTGAAGTTTTGTTTTCTCCCAACTTTCTGCTCTGTTCTCTGCCTTTAAGCCCTGAACTGGCCATATCATCAGAGTGCAGAGGGCACCACTCCTTGATTCAGCAGCTTTGAAATGTCTCCTTTCCTGTGGCATATGAATGACTGGCAGCTGCTTATCCATATGTTGGAATTTGACTGACTAGCTGTGTGAGGAGGGCAGGACTAGGATAGCAAGGATTCATGTAGGTCAGGGCAAGGTGCCTTGGCATAGCTGTGCTGAATCTGCTAAACTCCTCTGCTTACTGCCAGACCTCAGTTAAGGCTGTCATTGAACACTGAGGAATTATTGAATTATTTAAATGAATATCCTACTTCACCACCTTCCCTTAGGAGAGTGGGGACTGCCTTCTCCTTCACATACTTAAGGAGATGTGGAGAGGTTCTATGGCTTTTGGTCTTATTTTGCAACCTTACAGGAAGAGTCTGTACTGGGAAATGCTTTGATGGCATCCAACAGCTGTAGCAATACTGGGTTTTGATTAGGGGACAGCTCTTCAGAGAGAGGCAACAGAGGATCCAGTGCTGAAATAGCACAAGGAACTCAGCTTGCCAAGCATGCTCACCTCCTCCAGCAAAGTTCACAGGTCTTGGACTGCTGTTGAGGGCAGGAGTGATGACTTTGCAGCCTCCATTTGTGCTGTTTTCTCACTGTAAAAATTGAGAGCTGGGTGTCAACCTGTTTCTAGTCTGGAAATAGCTGGTGCTGGGGATTGAACCATGATGTTTCAGACTTTGGCCACTAGATGGAGCAGTGCCACCAGGATTTCTCCAGCAGAAATGACAGGATCAGCAATTAATGGCCACTCCCCTAGTTTTGGGTGATTATGTCTGCTTTCCTGTGTGTTTACTAATTGTATAGCATAACAGGGTTCCTATGTATGACAGATAAGTAACAGCCAAGTGCTTTTTGCCTCTTGTTTTGTTTATTCTTCTTTTTTCATTTGTTCACCTGCTATTTTTGTCCTTCAGTCCTGCCTGTCTCTCTCTGTATGTATGCCTCTGTGATGTGGGTCTCTCTTTCTGCTTGTGTGATGTGTGTGTCACTCAATTCCCCAGTCCCTAGAGTGCTTGTGGTTTTAAAGTGCAGATACTAATCGGATTTTAGTTGGCTTATTGTCAAAGTAGCTTTCTGTGTTCCTTGGAGATGATCTGGAGCTGCGATCAAGATTTGGATCTTGGCTCTTGGCCTGGGGGTTGATTTGTTCATATGGGAAGCACCCTGAATACAGATGAAGAGACTTCCTAACACTAGCCTCTGGGATTCTGGTGAAAAGGGTCCTTCATAACCAGCTGGAGCCATGGGTAGCCAGGTGCTCCCCCACAGCCAGTGTTCTCTTACCATTCCCATTCTGGTAGCGACTGGGCCTGTCATAGCTGAGTTCCTTACAAGCAGTGTCTCACTTACAGAGAGCATTTGTGGCAAAGCTAGGGCATGGACTGTGTTGCTACATGCACATTTGTTTTATGTTGCCCACAAAGCTGTAACTTCTCCAGACTCTTTCTGGACCCAAAGCCAAGAGTCGCCACAGCATCTGTGTTCCTCAGGCATGACCAGGGTTGAGACTTGTCACTCACTGTATTTCCTCCTCTCTGTTTTTGGTGTAGTACTTTCCTGGACGTCCCTTTGTCAAGAATTTCTTGCATTCTTTGGACAACTGGCTGAAGGAGGTGAAGGAACCAAACATTTCCCACAGAGCCTTGGAGAAAGCCTTGAAGAATAAAAAAGATGTAAGACACTTAGAGAGTGTTTCCCTTCTGCACTGTAAGGAGGGACAAAGGATGTATTAGGTTGCCTGAATCCCTTCACTGGGGTTCAACTTCCTACTTTTGCTTCCCTTCCTCCCTCAGTTTTTCACTGGGGTTGTTTTCTGTAAATTCACCCCTGTCTGTTTCCCCATCAGCCT
Source organism: Alligator sinensis (assembly GCF_000455745.1). Classification (NCBI taxonomy): domain Eukaryota; kingdom Metazoa; phylum Chordata; order Crocodylia; family Alligatoridae; genus Alligator; species Alligator sinensis. The sequence goes on along the minus strand of NW_005843125.1, from coordinate 323,233 downwards.
CCAAATCCAGCAGTGCTGACAAACAGTGTGACGTGGGTGGGTTGCCAGGGCAGTGAACCTCGCTACCGAGGATATTCCTGCTCCATCTGGACACTCTTCCACCTGCTGACAGTGCAGGCATCACGGTACAGTGCGCGGAATGCAGGTACAAGATAACTGTGCATTTAGTTTATATCCAGTTTTGCTACATCAGCCAATATGGCCATACAGAAAGTGGTGTGGAAACTATCCTGTTGTAAGCAGTTTACGGTTGCCTGATGCTGCATGGGCATCAGAAAACTTCTAACATTATTAGGAGACTAGAGAGAAGAGAGATGGATACCAGGAGAAGCAGAGTTGTCCATAAAAAATAAAGTCTATCCAGGAGGTCTGGCTGAATCCAGAAACATGGTTCTCAACATTTTTAGGCTCAAGGCACCCCTCCATAACTTTTCAGAATATAGCAGCATCGTATTTGCAATTAATATAGCAGCACCCTATTTCATTGTTTCTGCCAAATAACTTCTAGTTCTGTTACCAACTTCAGACATATTCCCAATGTTCCCAAATTAATTTCTGACATCAGAGAAAAAGCAGTTATCTCCCTCATGCCTGTTTTCTGTCTTACAGTTAACCCAGTCCCCCTTTTTATAACTTTATTTATAAAATAATCAAACTTATCAAACAGCAAGTTTGACATTTAAAGTTACAGATTCGACATTTCAAGTCATTGTCCACAGAAGTCAACCCAGTCACTTTTATATAGGGCTGGATGTTATTTATTCTGCACAGCATTGAACTGGCTTATTGTGTGTGCCCAAAATGGAGTGAGGAACATGGCTCTGACCACCAGAAGAGTTGCAGAAGCCAACCTAGTGTTGGAGCAGACTCGAGACTGGGGACAAGGAGTTCTCCCACTACTGAAAGCATAGAAGTAACCCTTGCTTCCCTCCACCTAGTTCTACCTATCTCAGCAACTATATATTACTGCATTTATTATAGCAGTGGTTTTAGTGATGGTTCTTACTTTTGCTGTAGAATCCTGGAGTGTAAAGCTTAGGTCAGGTGGGTCAGTAGCAGCAGCATTATGGCAGTCACTTGTCAGATTGGGCACCCTTTCCTTCTGCAGCCATGCAGAGGCACAATCTCTATGGGTGAAGAGATCTTCTATCCATCACCTATATCCAGGGTGTCTGTAATGCCCTAGACCAGATGCATCATGAAGTGTGATGCACTGTGAGACAATAGCACCATCCTGCTCACTTCTTTCCAAAGTCTTCACTTCATTTCTGGCTGGATTCCCTGCCCCTACATGAAACATTTACAGCAGTGAGGTAAGAGGCTTTGTTGCTGCTGCTCCTAGGCATATGTTGGAGCCCTGAATTCCCATCTGCCTAGGTGGTGGAAACTGGTCTCCTTTGTGCAGCATGTCAGTACCTTGCCTTTATCACTGGGAAGCTTTGCATGGCACTCTCTTCTCATGAGCCAAAGGCAGTACTGACATCTCCATTTAGCTACCCCCACACATCACATGAGAACAAGACCACAGCTTGAAATGATATCTAGCTCTTATATGTTCAGTGGGAGAATTGGGTGAGATAAGCAGTCACAGAACTGTAGGAAAATATTCCTGGAAGTGGGACTCAGGAGGTCATCTAGTCCCATCCCCTGCTCAAGGCAGGATCATCCCAGTCTAAAACATCTCATCCAAGTGTTTATGTAGCTTGCACTTAAAAACTTCCCGTGGTGGAGATTCTAGAACCTCTTTCAGGTAACCTGTCCCAGGGCTGAACCATGCCCCTAGTTAGAAAGTTATTGCTAAGATCCAAGGTAAGTCTCCCTAGTTGCAATTTTAAGCTTATTGCTTCTTATCCTGTCCCCTGTAGCCACAGAAAACAGTTTGTCACCACCCTGTTTTGGAGCTGCCTTGAGGTATTAGATGACTGTTATCAAATTCCCCTCAGTTATCTTTTCTGCAGTCTAAACTCTAGGTCTTCTGACCTTTCCTTGAATTCAGAGTCACCAGAGCATTTCTTCAGCAGAATCTATGTTATTTTGACTGCACAGTCAGACTTTGGCATTGCTGTCAGCCTATCAGGGCCTCACTGCCCAACAAGGCCCAGGATCCTGTGCTTTCCCAGGATGCATGTGTCCTAAATGACAGGAGAAGCCTTGCTTCTTTGACTGGCCCTTGGCTGTACCCCATGCAGATCTTTACATGGGGCAGTGTACCCAATGCTGGCTGCTCTGGGGGATGTTTGCAATTTTCGCAGTGTACCCAATGCTGGCTGCTCTGGGGGGTGTTTGCAATGTGCTGGTCCCACCCAGCCTCAGAGAGCTGGCAGGCAGCCAGGAAGAAATGAAGGGGATCTTGGAGTGCAGGGAAGTTTGGGGTGGTAGAGGGGTTGCTGTGCACAGTTGTGGCATCTCTCTGAGATGGAGAATATTCTCAGCTTTGCATGCTGCCTTGACAGGGCTGTCTTGTTTCCTCCAGGTCCATTAGAGGTCCTTGGTGCTATGCGAGGCTATGTCCGTTACTTTTTTGGCTGCGAGACCTGCTCAGAGCACTTTGAACAAATGGCAGCAGAATCCATGGACCAAGTGAAGAGCCTGGATGAGGCCATCCTCTGGCTTTGGTCAAGGCACAATCGGGTCAACGCGAGGCTGGCAGGTAACACAGATGGCATTGGCCACAACTGGGGAGAGGCAAGAAGTGTAGGAAGGTACAGCTTTGTTAGTTAATTCTTTCATCAAAAGACAGCTCTCTAAATGCTCTATTTAATAATTCCTGCTTCTCCCACCCAGGTATACGGTTACTGTTTTTCTCCCTTCCCCCACATACCTGTAAAGTCCACTTAAGGGAGGAATCAGTATATAAGCTGCTAACAGCTGAAGGGGAAGAAAGGACAAGTGTCCCCATGGACAGATGAACAAATGTCTTCCTCCTTGCCACTGTAGCCTCCCCTCTCACCACTGTAGGAGGCCCTACTCCCAGCATTCACATAGATTCCTCCACCTAGTGATCAAAGCAGTGTGGCCACATAATTGGATGAAGGAGAGACTGTTTGGTAGAGATGGACAATGAGAAGAGACTGTTCAGTCTTTGGGAAACCTTGCTGCTCTCTAAAGTAGAGGAGACAGTTCTTGTCCCAGCCAGTGGGGGCAGGGAAGGGTCTCTGGACAGAAAGCAGCTCCAGGGTTGAGACCTAGTTCTTGGCATTGTTGAAGGCTACAATCTCCCCCCCTCTTCACAGTCCCCAGTGACAAAGGGCATGTGAGAAGCTGCTGCTGCAGATGACTGGGGAGTGGGGCAATGGAGTGACTTCCCAGTAGGGGTTGGATGGGCCCCTGTGGTACACTTCCTGCACTGCTTGGTGTAGATGGAGCCTGGCTATAGCAGCAGAGGGGACATCTCTCTAAGGTTGCCCATCTCCTGCCAGGAGTGTAAATGCTCTGCCTACTGCACTGGGCCATGCTGCTGCTGCATAACCTGCTGGAAGTGTGTCTTGACTCTTGTTTGCTCTGATTTGTTCAGGTGACCTGACGGAGGACCCCAAATTCCCCAAGATGCAGTGGCCTCCCCCAGACATGTGCCCCTCCTGCCACAAAGAGATCAATGGACAACATGCATGGGATGAGGTAGCCGTCCTGCACTTCCTCAAGGGCCACTACTCACCAGTCAACATCTACTTTGCGTACACAAAACCTGAGAAATTTCTGTTGGCCAGGGACAGCCGGGATGCGGAGGAGACAACTGGAGTCAAGGGCAAGGGCAATGGGATAGTGGGGATGGAGGATAAAGGGAGAAGAGAGGAGGAGGAAGGAGGAGAACAAAGGAGGACAGAGCAGGTGGACCCAGTTGTGGGAAGAAAGATGGTCGCTCAGAAATGGCAAGCCCTAAAAGCTGCAGCCTTGGCAGCCAAGAAGAAGCAGCATCTAAGCAAGAGGGACACCACACCATTACTGATGACAGATGATAACAGTCGCCGGGCTGTTGACTATGCAGCTGCCCAGGAGCACCTGAGAAGGCGAGGGCTTAAGTCCAAGGAGATCATTGGTGTCCTGGAGGAGGAAGGAGATGATGGTGTGAGGAAAAGCCGGTGGTTCCATGTGCTGGGACTGGGTTACTCCCACCTGGACATCAGCCTGTACTTCCTCTCCTCCATGTGCCTGCTGGGCATGTACACCTTCTACATACGGCTGGGGTCCAGCAAGGGCCGCCCTAGGTTCCCCATGGCATGAGGCTTGCAGTGGGTGACCAGCTATTTCCAGTCAGGGTTGATTAAAAATTATCCTTTGTTTTTTTCCTTAAAATCCAAGTTTTTTAACATTTTAAATTAATTTTTATTTAACTTACAGATACATTATTTTTTAAAATCCTGTTTAAAATTAAATCTGAATTTAGTACAAAACATGTTAAGATCTAAATCTGAATGCCTTGAGAGCCAATGATAAATAAAAAGTAAATATGCTGAATCCATGAGTTTCTATAAAAATCTTTGAGATACAGTGGGCTGTGTGCTTTTTATTAGAAAAATCAGGGTGAAACACATTTAGCTTTTGAACTTGAGCTTTGTATATTGGCACAATAGATCTTGTACTGCATTAAGAGTTTGACTTTTTGTGGAACTCGAGAACAATCTCTCTTTTGCCATTTTCTAATATACTAACAATATAAAATGTTAAGCTATATAATTGCTTTAATAAATCTACATTATTTATAGCATGCCCACTTTGGTGGTAAGAATATATCCCAAGTCCTAGTGTAAAGGTTCTATTTAGTTGTAAATCTGCATGTTGTAATTATTATATCAACCAATGAGAAGGCATTTTTCTTTAGAAAGCAGCTGAAATACACATGGAAAAGTTGATTAAAATCAATGATTTTAAATTGAGGCCTTCCACTTGGTGATTTCAAATAATTAAATGGATTATGTAAATTACTGCGATTTAATTAATCCACATTGTGAGCAGTGGGAGAGTGGCAGGGATAGGCCTGCTACGGGCCAAGTGTCAATGGTTCCTTATACAGCTCCATGGCTGCAAGGCACCTGAATCTTCAGCTGGATTGCCATGGAAATGGGCATGGCCGGCTGGTTTCTTGGTATTGCTGTTGCTGCTGCTGCTGAGAATGTGGAGGTGCCTACTTACACAGATATGACATGTTCTTCAGGGATCCAAAAGTGTTGCCTGGTACTAAGGGCCTCTGAGAGATTTACTGCAGCTGCCAAGGAGATACTATATGTGTGCGCTGAGGTGAGGGGAAGGGGGTTTGAAGTTGTGAAATGTGAGCAGCTTTCGCTCTAGCTGCTACTGTTCCTTTCTGAGCTTGAGGCTGTAAAGAGTTAGGTCAGAGGTTCCCAAACTTTTTCCTATTGAGTACCCCCTTCCAGATTTACCAGCTGCCCATGTACCCCTACCAGCATATGGTTTATATTTTAACCCCTTAAATAACAATTATTATTATGAAAAACCCATCGTTACACAATTTCTCCTGCATATCCCTCAGAGAGGTCTTGCATACCTCCAGGGGTTATGCATACCACAGTTTGGGAACCCCTGAATTAGGCCATGATCAGGGTTATCCTTTTGGGCCAAAAGACACTAGATATCTCATAAACAACTTGAAAAGCCACTTGAGCTTAACCCTGTTTTAAATCACATTAAAGCCACTGCTGAGAGGTGATCCAAGTGGCTGTTGCTGAACTAGTTTCAAGATGTCTTTTGCAACCGCCAGGTCTGCACACTGCAGTGCCACCCAGATTCTGCATTTGGAGGAACTGGCTTAAAAACAGATAGAGAATATGGACCCTCAGTCTGGCCATGGATGACACAGTTGGAGCTATTAATCCTGTAGCTCCTACGCCTAGATTCATAGATTCATAGATGTTAGGGTCGGAAGGGACCTCAATAGATCATCGAGTCCGACCCCCTGCATAGGCAGGAAAGAGT
>NW_005843125.1:309257-317120 GCF_000455745.1 Alligator sinensis | reverse complement strand
GAGGCTGAAGAGGTCCAGGTGCCCTAGTCTCTCCTCATAGGGCTTGGCCTGCAAGCCCTTAACCATATGAGTGGCCCTTCTCTGGACCCTCTCCAGGTTCTCTACATCCCTCTTGAAGTGTGGCGCCCAAAATTGCACACAGTACTCCAACTGTGGTCTGACCAGCGCCCGATAGAGGGGAAGTATCACCTCCTTGGTTCTGTTCCTCATGCATCTGCTGATGCACGATAAAGTGCCATTAGCTTTTCTGATGACTTTGTCACACTGACGGCTCATGTTCATCTTGGAGTCCACTAGGACTCCAAGATCCCTTTCCGCTTCCGTGCCACCAAGCAGGTCATTTCCTAGGCAGTAGGTATGCTGGACATTTTTCCTCCCTAGGTGCAGCACTTTGCATTTCTCCTTGTTGAATTGCATTCTGTTGTTTTGTGCCCATATGTCCAACCTGTCCAGGTCTGCTTGTAGTTGTTCCCTGCCCTCCGGCGTGTCCACTTCCCCCCACAGTTTTGTGTCATCCACAAACTTGGACAGAGTACACTTCACTCCCTCGTCCAAGTCGCTGATGAAGATACTGAAGAGTATCGGTCCAAGGACCGAGCCCTGCGGGACCCCACTGTCCACACCCTTCCTGTATAAGGTATTCCATTTTTTGCTCCCTCCTTTCAATATCTAGGACTGCAGTAATGCTGATGGGATTTTGTAGGCAGAAATTCACAGGCTATAAGCTGTTGCTGTTTCTATTGTTTACCAATGCACTGCCTATTTAAAATGTTATTGCAAGATGTGCTGTTGATGTGCTGCCACTTCTAACATGAGACTTGGGAAGAGATAGGGCTCTGCCAAGAAACCACAGCTCCCCATCTATCCTAAAGCACATATACTAGGCAGTGATGCTCTCAAATATGCTGTACGGCCCATTCAGTCAGTCTCCTGAACGAGAAGGCATATAGGCTGCATCTGCAGACTGCTTCAGGCACTCTTTTCCTAAAGCATTGAGGAACATGGAGTTGGACAAAGTAGAGGTAAGGTCATGACTGTGTGTGTGGTGTGAAACATTGTAATATCCTTTTGGTAGGATTTCCAAAAAGGTTCAACATCAGTGTCCCAAGAATCTGTATTTCTGTCCTCTCTGTTACTGGGCTTCTTTCAGGAGTAAGGGGCCTACTTTTCCTGATCTTTATTCATTTTTATCGGAGACTTTTGCAACACCTGGTGTTTTCTCAGTGACATCCCTTTCTTCTTTCAGGGACTCCTGTGCTAAAATTGGAATCCCAGAAGGAAGTCTTCTCCCCCAGATCCTCTCCAAGCTATCCTCTTTATTTAAAGTGCTTTTTTTTTTTTTTTGCTAAAAGATTTTTCTGTACAGCTCCATTCAGCAGCTCTGCCACCAGAGTTTGAGGTGCATTTTGAGAAGGCACCATGTAAGAGCCAGGCAGTCATCAAGAGCCCTACTGCTTTCAGCAAAAAGGAAGACTGTTGCAGAGCTGTGGGTGTGGCCATAATCAAAGTTATTCCAGCATAACTTTATAGTACAAGTTAGGCCTCTGGAAGCTGCTGCTTCTATGGGAAATGAAAGAACTGTGCCTATATTCAGGGTTTGATCAATGTTTGTTCCCTTTTTTCTGTTAAAGCCATAAACTTTGTTACTGACTTTTGGAGTCATGTGAAACAGAGGACAGTGACAAAGGGAAAATACAGATTTTTTGCTTTCTTTAAAAAAAATCATTTGGCAATGTGTTTTCCAACTACACTAGTGTAGATATGTGGAGAGCAAAGAATTCTAAGTAAAGTATACACTCCTATTAATTGCCTTCCATACCTGTTTGATACAAGTCCTTTTTTCCCAAACTCTCTAATTAGTAGAAATGGAGCTGTTAAATTATGAAACCACGGGCCTGATGGGTGTGTACACATAGCTAGAAACCTTGGAAGTGGTTCTGTCCCCCAGGGTTTCCTAACGCAACTTTGTTTTTTTGGGTCTTCGTATTACTTCAGGATTGTTAATTCACATAGTATTCTTGTATTGTAGCTTTGACCCTCTCAGCAGACACAGTCCCTGCACAGACTAGTCTAGGGTTTAGTCTTTTCTATGCAACTTTGCTGGCATAGTTGTATCAGGCAGGGCAGTGATCGCTATCCCTAGCTGACACAGCTGTGTTGACAGAATTCTTGCTGAGTACACGGCTATTGTCAGGCTTTTTTTTTTTAAGCTTTTGTCATTTGTGGAAATGGGGTAGATATGGCAGTAGAAAAAATCCTTCCATCAGTACATACTACATCTCCACTAGAGGGCTCTGCTGGCATAGTTATGCCAGCCAAGCTGTAGCACCAAGAGTAGATAAACCCTAAACCTAAACCTGCCTAATGAGGGAGGCAGAGTACTGGGATTAAAGCAATGATTCTCTATTATACACAATTTAAACTTGTGGATATTTCTTTCCAGAAGCTCTGAAAGTGTACTATGTATGCCAAAAAGCAATGAAGCAGTAATTTTTTATTTTTTCTGTAAACACCAAGGTGCAGGAACTCCATGGTGGGCAGTGATGAAGATGATCTCTGTGTGAGGATGCAACTGGTAGATGGGATCTTGGATACCTTAATCACAGCTGCCATTACATTCTGAACTAGGTAAATGAAAAACTGGAAAGGCTATTGGTTGTGTAACATCCTTTACTAAACCACTGCCATATCTACACTGCCGCTGGATTTTCACATGCAGATTTCAAAGGCCACGTGGACATGATAAATGAACCTGGTTTTGCATGCCCTGCCTTGAGAGACTTCACTCAATTTGTTGTTCAAAGCTAGGAGGGTCTCTTACCGAATGCTGGCTTATGGAGTATTCATGCAGTATATAGTATAGCTGCCAGCAATTCCCCAGGTCTCAGGCTGGGGCTAGGAAATTCATGTTCTCCTCTGAAGGTGGGATTGCTGGGCTGCAATACAAGGCCAGCTGTATGGGTGGGCAATGTGGGTGACCTCCTAAGGTGCCGTGATCAGGGGGGTGCTACACACATGTGCACACACACATGTGAGCAGTCCACACTTACAGCAGGGCTCTCCCCCCACCCCACCCCGGCTAATCCCCACCCCAGGCAGGAGAAGCAATGCCCAGCTTAGCCCTCCCCTTGATTCTAGCTGCTGCTCAGGAGGAACCAGGCTGGGCACACATGGGTAGGGTGATGCCCACTCCAGTTAGCCTGTGTCTTGCTCCCACACAGCAGCTAATCCAAGGGACTTGGTATCTTTGCATTCAGTTACACTGTTCTTACCTCTTTCATATCTATTTTACTTCATTGAAGAGCAGGAGCAAAGTAAAGGCTGCTGAAATTGGAACTTAAAAAGTAAATGCAAGGATGCAAAAAGGCATGAGAGAGGAATAGTATAATTATCCTGTATTTGAGAGGGTTTTTTTTCATTGATGTTGCAGAGCCTTTTGATACACATTTTCAAAGCCTGTTTCTGGGAGGCCTGGCCTCCCTGTGTACTGTATTGTGTAGATACTAACAATAGACCAGTTTACTGTGTTTGTGTAAATAACCTGTTTACTTGGTTTGGGGCCAGTTTTAGCAAATAATCCCACATGGAGCAGCTTTGCACAGTAGACTTACTGATGCAGGGATTTTTTTTTCTGTAAAATATACCAGGGTGGTCCCTGTGTACCCCAGTGCAAATATCTTTGTTAACTGAAATATACTTTAAGAATTTAAAATCTTCAAATAAACGGATATGTATTTTAAACTTATTTTATTAATGAATCCAACTTATAAAATAACAAATTTAGCACTTAAAGTTGCATCCAATCCCCTAACTATACAAAAAGACAGATATGTATTGTCCATCAGCAGTGCTCCCTTAACCCAAATCAATGTCTGTAGGGTCTGTGTTCTTTTCATCTCTTCTTCCTTTCAATCTCTGACTGTTCCTTTTATGTTCCAGTCAGTGTTAGGCATTTGTGTTTCTTCACCTCTTATATCTTGTTTCACTGGCACAATAATTCACCCCCTCTTTCTGATTCATAAATTCAGTGTTTTCTTCCTGCTTTTTTAATGGAATCTGCTGACACCAGTATCTGCTAATTCTGAAGGTATCCAGTACACTTGGTCTTGGTAGCCTTTTGCACCTCATCCATGATGCTGTGCTTGGGATGCTGACTACTCTTTTCTAAATCTCATTATAATTGCCTTAGCTGTAACAATACTTACAGAGAGTTGTAATGTTGTTAAGGCTGGCTGGCTATCACAGCAAGAATGGAAGAATCATGATTTTGTTATTACAAACGATACAAGTCACAATTTTTAATTGGAAAAATTAACAATGACTATAAGCACATCTCAAATGCCCAGGGTGACAGTGAGGTAAGCAATTATTCTTTATTTTTTCAAATGAGAAAAAGGCAGCTAATCTGCCATGAGGACTGAATCCCTGCCAGGTTTAACAACCCCCCCCCCCCCCCCAAATAACCTTCTTTTGCTGTAGCCATTATTGAATATGTGGTTTAAATTGTTTTAAATAGAAAGTGAGCTGAGATCCAAGCATTGCACACCCAAAGAAGAATGTTTAGAAAAGGTCTTAGTTATAGTCGAGGCTTATAGTTGTCTAATCTTCCCAGTCTTTAAATCAGAGCAGTAAAGTAAATCGGAGCCTGCTGGACCAGAGTGTAATGCAGCCAGTGTTTCCTGATTAGGAAACAGAGTGTACGTGCATGTATCACTGTCCATCCTCACCCTTGAGCTATTTCCTCTTTGTAACCTGCTACTTTAGGACAAGATGCTGCTTAAAGCTCTCATTATGTCAGTGATTATGGTAGGAAGTATATGCATTTGGAATAGATTTGTGGGTGTATTTCAGGTGAAAAATTAATCTTAGATTGGTCTTTTTAAACTCTCTCCAATTGAAACATTGCCACAGCTAATTGGAAAATGACACAGTAAACTGTTGCATCACTGTTGCTGGCCCTTCCCAGGCCAGCTTGTAAATTGGCTGATGCAGTTTTATACTATCCCTTGATTTGCAAATACTTAATATCTCACCTTGGCACTGACTCTATTTACAGCCTTTCTGCAGCTCTTCTTGGCAACTCATCTCCACATCACTTAAAGCATGCAGTCCTGTTAGAAATGCTTTTAACAAGCTGCCCCACCCCTAAAATTTTTACCCAATGAAATGCTATGATTGAGCAACGACAGGCCTGGCACGTCCCAAAGACCACTTAAAATCCTTATTCTAAATGAAACTGGTTTGAAGTCTTAATTCTCATGGGCACTGCCTCACTTTCCCTGTACCCAGATGTGCAAGTGGGGCCTCCATATCCTAAAACACATTTTTGCTTTGGAGAATGCTGCAAGGCCTGGAATGTGACACTATTGAAACTTCAGAGCATCCTTCAAAGCAAGGTATTGTCCTTCATTGGCATCAGTCACAGGAGAAAAGGTGTTAGCAGCCACATGAGAGCACAGACACTGGGAGAGGACAGAGGTGGTAGGCTGGTCTGATGACGCCATTCTTTGGGAGCCCGGCCCAGAACATGGGTAGCTGGAAGCCAAGCTGGCTAGAAAAATTATATATGGGGTTGTTCATCACAAAGATTAAAGTATGTGGCTCACCCTTGAGAGCAAATCCAAACAAAACAATGCCCATGGTGGTATACACTGGGGAAGCTATAGCTATGTGAACAAACAGATGCAGTAGTTACCCATCCCATGCCTTAGATACTTCCTGTCCTGTGCAAGGTATGATGCTGCTTGGCATATGCACAGAGAAATCAGGAAAAGCTGGAGAACAGTGGTCTTAAGGGAAAGCAAATGGAGTTACTTGAGAAGAGGCCTGGGGATTATGTGGGGATAGCTGAGGGTAGGGGACAGTGAGGGAAAGTAACATCTGATGAAAGAAGTCTTCTCTTGTCCAACAGCTCAGAAGTAATCTTGTTAGACTTGTAAAGGAGGGGCCAGTTTGTTTCCCATCCTAGACGTTAATCTCCTCCTAGAATTTCTTTGTGGGTCTCTAAATTTTGGACCTTCTGTTCTGCCAGTTGTATGTTCTCCCACTGAAATCAGTTGTGTGTATCTCATGCCAGCAGGCTGGATCTTGAGTTTGAATTGTCTGGTGGTGAAAGGGGTGGACTTTCAGCTTGGGTTACTTGGTAACTAGAGTCAATCTAAATATTTTACATAAATCTGTTAACTCTGAAATAAATTTGGTTTAAGGAGCAAAGAAAACATGACTGCCATGACAAACAACATCACCGTAGCTGTCATCTACTGTGATGTGCCTTGCACCTTATGTCCCACTAACCATTTTGTCAAAAAACCCTGGTCCCACCATGATAAAAACAAAACCCCACTTTTTCCAAGAAGTGTATTTTTACATTTACATACATTTTAGTATTATATTGATCATTAATAGAATTTTTTTAATGAGTTGAAGTCCCACCTACATGACTTTCTTGTCCCACTGGTTGAGAAACACTGCTTTAAACAATTCAAACATGCTTTGTGTCATTGCTTCAGCGTTGAAGTGAAAGGAACTAAGCTATGGTTTAGATAGGGTTGATCCTGCCATTTCCTGTTCTTGTTCCAAACAGTTCTGTTTGCGGTCATGATGGATGTGTTTACTGAACAAATAAGGAGACCACCCTGGAATATGATGTTTGCAGATGACATGGTCATTTGCGCTGAGAGTTTAGAGGAAGTGCAAGCTGGATAGGACAAATGGAGAGAAGTGCTAGAGGGAAGAGGAATGATGATTAGTTGATCCAAAATGGAATATGTGCACTATGATTGCACTGAGGTACCTGATGTTGGTAATGTGATAATCGATGAGAAACATGTTAAAAAAGTTGACAAGTTTAAGCATCTGGGGTCAACCATTCATCAGGATGCAGAGTTAGATGTAGAGTTGAACCATCAAATAACAGCAGGGTGGACAAAGTGGGAATTAGCAACAGGAATATTATGTGACAGCAAAGCTGAAGGGAAAAGTCTACAAGACATGTGCATTCAGTGCTATTGTATGGAGTTGAGATATGCCCCCTGAAGAAAACTCAAGAAAGGAGAATGAACATGAAAGAGATGAGAATGCTCCAATGGATGTGTGGAGAGACAAAGATGGATAAAGTGAGGAATACTTGCATCAGAGGATTGGTGAAGGTAGTGGGGGCATCTAAGAAAATACAAGAGAGAAGATTGGCATGGTATGGACATATTCAAAGGAGTCTAGAAGAATACACGGGAAAAGAAGTTACCTAGGGTCACCATACCTCAGGGTTTTCCTGGACATGTCCTCTCTTTTGCGTCCTCCCATCCCCATCTCCATCTGGGTGTTTTTTTTAAATATCAACAAATGTCCAGAATTTGGGATTGTTCTCTGCTCAGCATCAAAGTTTTCCCCAGCACTGGACTGCAGCAGAGTGCAGGAGGTGCCTGCTCCTCCAGGGTGAGAAGGGAGCAGGAGAGGGGCAGCCAGGAGCTGCATGGTCAGGCCATGCCAGTGCCTGTGCTCACAGGGGCGAGACAGCTGGGAGATGCTTGCAGGGCTGGGGGGAGTAAGGGGCTGCGGGTTGGGAGTGAGGGGCACCAGCAGGAGGCTGTGGGTCAGGAGTGAGGGGCACCAGTAGGGTTAGTGGGGCTGTAGTTTGGGAGTGAGGGGCACCAGGGGAGACAGAGGACTGTGGGTCAGGAGCTCAGGGAGCAGGCAGTGCCGGGGACTGGGGGTTGGAAGTGAGGGACAGCAGCAGGGCTGGGGGAGCTGTGGCTTGGGAGGAGGGGCAGGGGCATGACACAGGCATAACATTGCTCCCCTGCAATCATATTAACGCCCCCCCCCCCCCCCCCCCCGCACCCCCCCGTCTTTTCTTTTGTACTA
>NW_005843125.1:306054-309213 GCF_000455745.1 Alligator sinensis | reverse complement strand
AAAGAGGAAGACCAAAGATGAGATGGAGAGATATAGTGGAGAGGGACATAAGGCAGAAGGAGTTGGAAGAAAAAGATATGTATGATTTAAAGCCAGTGGAGAGCCAGGATCTGCAATAGCAACCCCATTTAGATGGGACAGGCAAGGGGAGGAGGAGAATGAGAGTTGATCCAGCTATGAGCAGGGGTTGGACTTGTTAAGGTCCTGTCCATTCATGTTCTGTGATATGTTGGTACCCCGAAGAAATGGCTGGTATGGGGCAAATTACATAACTTCAGCATTTTAGTAAATGCATTTCCAGTCAGATTTTTTTGGAGGAGAGAGCAGGTGTATTCATTTCTTCTGTCTTTCTCAAATTAAGAAGCAAGGAAAAAAAGTGCAGTTTCCCTCAACTGCACCCTTCTCTGAGTATGTTAATTCAGGCTGTAAATAGAAGTTTCATTTGTCCTGGGTTAAAGAGTTTTGTCCCAAGATCCTAAGGATGTACAAGCCTACTGTTCCACTTCTAGCCCCTCTGAAGTATTCAGGATAAAATGTGTTAATGCTTTTTCCCTAGACATGGCTGTATGCACTTGTAAAATGATAGACAAGGTTCTTTGGGTAAATCTGATATCTTCTATTAGACCAACTCAAATAGTTGGAAAAATTCTTTCTTGCAAGCTTTTGGGTATAAATATCCGTTTTCAGGCTGAGGAAGCATCTGCAGTTGGTGTGTGCTCTTCCTGAATGGAATGAATAGTAAAGAAGCCAGAGGCTGGGCTGCATGCAAGAAAGCCAGTCAGTGAAGATGTAAATTGAGGAGTCAGTGGGTGAGACACAGGTGGGGGGGAGGGGGAGGGTGGAGAGAGGGGGATGAATGTACCTGGTAAATAGTGGAGAGATACCTGGGAGGTTGGATGTTAGGCAGGTTATAATGCGTCATAAATCCAATGTCTATATTTAGTCCATGATTTTTTGTATCCAGTAGGTCGATGAAGTGAAGTTCATAGGCTTGTCTGTGAAAGGTGATTTGTAAATTCCCTTTGAGGATTAGAACTGAGAGATTGGAGAGAGAATTGTTTTCTTGTGAGAAATGTGCCCCCACAGGTAATTGGGTATTCTTTGATAGATTTCCGGTGTGCATTCATTCTTCTGGTATGCAGTTGCTGTTTGGTCTCTCCTACATATTTTCCATCAGGGCATTTGTATAAATGATTGTGCTGTGCCTGGTTTGACTCAGATCAAACCCTGGGACAATCAGGCCCATGTCAAATTGAGATGTCTGTTTATAGCCTCACGGGGGTGGTAAAGACAATGTTAGTAGCCCAGCCCAATAGTTACATACAGCACGTACAGCACGTCACCTCCTACAAAGGCATCTGTAACTTTCAGGATTACTGTGCCAGTGAGACAAGACTTCCCCCTTGTCATTTGTCTTGAATTCTGTTTCCTGGTCAGCAATTAGACTGACTTTTCAGTTGACTGTTTGGCAACATTTGGGGCTGATCTGCTGCTGAAATTGAGGAAGGTCAGTTGGAACTGAAAACATCTGGTCTGTGAATTCTACATGGTGATGTTGCTTTTGAATAAGGGACTTCAACCACTGCATTTTCAATCCCCAATTGCTAAATGTCCATCAAATTGAACAAAAAAAGTGACATTTTCCTCTCAAGTGAGAATGTCAGCAAAGATAAGCTACAAAAAGGGTCTCAGAGGATCTCTTAATACCCTTTCTGCAACTATAGTTTTATAAAACCCCAATTTGAATTTATAAACTACTCTGAAAGTGTTTGCAACTACAGAACTTTCTTATCCAACAGCTTTGCTAGGAGTGTTCAAAGATGCTGGTTGCTGCTAGTGAGAAATCGGATCTTTCCAGCTTTGTTATCTTTTCAGATTCAAGGAATCTAAGCTAATTAAAGTATGTCACCCAGGATGATTCTGGGGACTTTTATTTTATCCAGAGATATTCAAGACAAGCCAAATCAAGTTCCTTTGAACTTTATATCAGTTTATTTGGATATTATCAATGACACAAAAGTACTGATAGTGGCTACCTATAATAAAGAATACATGAATATACTCACTACCAGGTGGTGAGGTCTCTGGTTCCCTAGAATCTGTCCTCATAAGTAAGGCAAATTTCAAATATTCATCCATATACTTTTGTGTTGAGGAGTTTTATACAGCTCAGATTCAAATTTCTGTATTCCTACTCATTCCTCTAAGAGAACTATCCCTTGGCAAATCCCACAGGGAGCTGGGAAACTTTGAGTCAAGATATGTGATCATCACTGCTCTTACCTGGGGTCACTGGCATTTGGTGAGACACCTGCGTTTGTATCTCAGCTTACTTGAAACTGGCTCACAGATTTGCCATTTTTCACATGCTAATCATTGTGATTTAAACTGATCCCAGAAGCAATTCAGTCCATCTGTGAGGAGGAACATAGGGACAGACCCAGCACTGAGGCGCATGGGGTAATAGGACTCCCCAAACAAATAGATGATATAGGGGTATAGCAGAAAGTTATAGATACATTTTAATGCTTCCACCATCCATGGTTCTAGAGTACAGTAATTTAATTCAACTGAGTAACTCTGTTTAAAATGTCATAAGCAGACATGTTCAGGAAAAAAGTCAGTTTAACAATGAAACAAATCAGGCTATCATAGCTTTCCAGGCTTGAGCAGATCACTTCTTGGCCTTGATCAGGTGTCTCCACCTCATGTGGGCTAAGATCAAGTGGGGACATCCAAATCCCAAGACCTCAGAGCTTGGGCCTGCATGTAGGATGCTTGAAAATGGATTTGGGAGTATCTGAAGTCCCAGGGTGAGAGCCTGGGACAGAGGATGCTTGCCAGTAGTAGTGCCATATGTGCTGTTTAGAATGATTGAGTTTTGCCTGGTAAATCAATATGTTTTTTGGAACGATTGAGTTCTGCTCAGTCAATATGGTTTGGAACTGATTTGGCTGATTTGACCTAGAACATGAAATATTAAAAAAAGGGGGGCACTGAAAGTATCTGCCAACGAGCTACAATGAAGCAGCAGCTCTTGTGCTACCCTGGGCCAGGTGAGATGTACCCAACAATAG
Source organism: Alligator sinensis (assembly GCF_000455745.1). NCBI lineage: Eukaryota > Metazoa > Chordata > Crocodylia > Alligatoridae > Alligator > Alligator sinensis. Next base: position 306,136 of record NW_005843125.1, on the reverse strand, counting down.
CTGTTGCGCAGCTATGAATTATAACTAATTCAAGTATTCTACACTGTAAGGGCAGGACCTGAGTGTCACTCCACTTCATTCA
>NW_005843125.1:301534-306023 GCF_000455745.1 Alligator sinensis | reverse complement strand
GCAGGACTGGAATGTCCTCTCATGAAGCAAATGAGTGGTTTAATGATCATGTCTATGACAAATGTTAAGTATTCCTTGGAATGTTTAAGCTTTATTACTTCTGCAATGTCAGAACTGCACCCACAACCACGTTTCAACATAGCTGTTGTTGTAATGTAGACAGAGCTTGTGAGGACTCTGTCAATGAAAAAAAAAGCAACTACAAATTCTGTCTGATGTACAGTGGAGGTGAGTTCAGGGCTGCAGAAACCTGGATTTAAGAATGTCTCAGTCTATAGTCTAACTTCCCTGCCTCCCTGCACATCAAACACCAACACAAAGTCTCTGAGGCAGGGACTGTCTCTGTACCTGTGTTAATATTGCACTATGGGGTAGGTTCGGACTCTTTGCTGGGGAGTTTTAGCACCACCAAAATACAAATGTTTATTGAGAAATACTATATCCATTTGGAAACCTGTCCAGAGTCATCAGAGCACAGTAATGCTTACTAATCCCAACAAGACTTAACAACAGCTACAGAAGTGTGGGAAGAGCTAAAAGCTAATCCTGCTGTAGGATCTTTCTTTAATCCCCTCAATGCTTAGAGACTGTCTCATGAACACTCTGGCATCTTCAGAAAAATACCATCTCTAGGACTGGAGAATGGGATGGTCCCTGAAGTTCTGCATTATTTTATGTATAGGTGAGGTTTGTAACATATTACTAATGCTTTAGTAGCACCTTAAGGGCTCTGATCAGGACTGGAATCTAATAGCATCAGTTACTTGTAGAACAGCAGTTTTCAATCATTTTTCATTTGCAGACCCCTAAAAAAATTCAAAGGAAGGTGCAGAGCCCTTTGGAAATTTCAACTGGAGATGTGGACCCCTTTGAACTGTAGGCATGGGTATTCATATACTTTGACTGATCATAGTCATCTTTTGCAGACCCCTTAGACATAGTTTGTGGATCCCCAGAAGTCTGCAGATTGCAGGTTGAAAACCCCTGCTATAGAACCATCTCTTGCATGAATGCAGTTCATACATGAAGGTAGAGTAGCCATGACAGTCACATGTGCTTCATGTCTGGCAGTCTCTCTCGTTGCTGAAATGCTAATTGCTTCTAATTGTTGCTAAGTGAGTCCCGTTCTTCTAGCGCAGCAAGTCATTCCAGATACCTAAATGGGTGGCCCTGAACTGGTCATAGGTTTCCTGGGACTTGAACCAATAAACAAAGTCATAAAGAAAGATGAGCATTATTAATAATGATGGTTCCTAGGAAACCAAGGTACCCAAAACACAGGCTGTTGTTGTTAACTTGGTTTGTGCTGTTTGTAAGTAATAGAAGGTGTGATTTTTACAGTGCCCAAAAATGTGCAAGATGCTTTACAGATGCTTCCTGCTCTAGTGAGTTTTCAGTCTCCATGTTATTCATGTCACAATGAGGGAGAGGGTTCTAAGTATTGGGAGGGTGGGGGGCTGGGGCAGGCAAAGGAGGACAAAATAACACAAATAAGGGCTTGTATTGATTATACATAGGCATATGTATCCTGATGATTGTGCTATGTTTTTTAATATTGTTGTATATAAAACAGATGCAGAATCTGGCTTTCCAGTGCACAAGACTGAAAAGATGGTACATGTGGCAAATGTCACGTATGTGGTAGCAGATGCAAACTTTACAGGTATTGTTTCAGCAACACGGTTATGACACAAAGGAATAAGGCAAGGATTTCCAATACATTTCTCTGCTGATGGAAATTGGTGCAACTCCACTGCAGTTTACACGATACATGAAACGTTTACATGAGAGATTTACTGCAGAGCTACCTAAATAACTCCACAGCAGTGTCTCAGCGTCTACACTTGCAGCCCTCTTTAGCTGCAGTAAACTAATAAATACTGCCAATAGCACTGTAAACACAAGTACTATCCTACGGCAGCATCATTTAGCATGCAGCAATGCACGTGTAGATGCAGACAGGGCTGGCTGGAGCACGAATGTGCTTCAGTGTGGGGGCTGCCATTTGCCTGGCCCCACATAGAACACCCTTGTGCCCCAGCCAGCCCCTGTGCAGCATGCTGAGCAGGTTGGAGCAGCCCCACACTGGCAGGCTATCCCCTCAGGCCCTCTGCCAGCCAGGGCAGTTCAATGTACTGCACTCCCAGGCACACATGTAAACACAGCACCCAGGAGCAATAAACTCCAGTGCAAACAGCACTGGAGTTTATTGTTCCTCATTAAGAGTATATGTAGATGCGCCCAGTGAGTTTGGTCCTTAGTTCCTCTGTGGTGGTGATGAACTCTATCACAAGATAAATAAGCATAGGAGAGTGGTTGGTTTTGTAAGGGCTGGCTGGCTCTTGGACAGGATCTATGTTTGGATGAATCTCCTCATCAGAACCCAGATACGGCACTAACATGAGAAAATAGAAAGTGAGTACTGTTCTGAAAAAGCCTAGGGCTTCACCTGTATTTCTATAACCTAGTTTTTCTTCAGTGCTTATAAAGCCCTGAGGAAAATAACACTGTCCTAGTAATAACTATGTATGATTTTGAAGGATTTATGTAATCTTTTTTTAACCTAGTCAGTCATTCTTTCAATGCTCTGTCATGTGTGTTGCTAGCTCCTGTTAAGGGGTCTATGAAATGTGATTTAGTATTTAAAATTAACTTACTTCTGGGTTTCTAATACAGAATTACATTCTGCTTTGTCATGTTTTTCAGATTCCTCTCATTTTATAGCTGTTATACCTACTTGTCCTCAAGTTCCTAATGCTCCTTACTAAATGGGTACACCCTTGCTCTAATCATTGATTATTATTTAAATCAGAAATGAGGAAACCTGGTGCTAAGGTGACAAAACTAGGGTGGTAAGAGAATTTAAAAGCAATGTATCCTGCTTGAATCAGCAGCACTGCCAAACTTTGTGACTTTCCCCTACATCTGAAAATACTTGGTGATTTACTTAAAGCCCCCAGACTCCTACACTCATGTCATCGGGGCAGATACAAGGGAGATGCACTTGTACCCGCTTTGATTCTTGTTCCACCTAAAATTTAACACCAACTGGCTGGCAGTGGCAGGAGCATTTCTAGTAGAGTCAATTGACTTCACATCTCATTATCTACCTGAACCCTTCTAAACTCCTTATTCCCCAGGTGTTAACAACCCTCTCTTCTTTTTAATGATTTTGATGGTCCACCAAAATCATTTCCCTTTGTTCTGCAGTTCTGCTGTCCGTTAGCTGCGCCTGGTAGTGAAGCTCCTATTTCACAGCCCTGCAGATTGTTCTTCATAAAATCATATATGACATCAGGCTGCAAGAACCCTCCAGAGGTCATCTCATTCAACCCCCTGCTTGAGGTAGGATCACCCCTATCCAAACCATAATCTAAACTCTAAGACTGTTGTCAACCCTGACACAACACAGACCTAACACCCTAACCTGCCACAGTAACCAATGTCCTGCTTCTATGAAATGTTGTTGATATACGCTCAAGAGATCCCAGGAAGAGGGCCACGCCACCTGCTACAGAGGAAGACAACCCACCCCCGCAGTTTGCACCAGTCTGACCATGGGATAAAATTCCTTCCAGACTCCAAATATGGTAATTGGTCTGACCCTGAGCAGAGGGACAAGACCCTCTAGCCAGGAACTGCCAGCTTTGATCTTAACAGGAGCACTGGCACAACACAGCCAAAGATCCCAGACCCAATGCCTCTGAGGGAGGCTTAATAACACCCTGACAAGCATAGCAGAAAGCAGGGAAGGAGGACAGCCAGCAAAGCACAAAGGCCTGGGAAATCCCCATAGTAAAACACAGGCACAGCTATGCTAGATCAGTGGTCCTCAGCATTTTTTGTACCAGGACCCATTTGTAAAGATCGATGGCCAGTCCCGACCTAGTAAATAGTTTAAGTAGGAAACAGCCCCCTGGCTCTGCTGGTGCCCCTCACTCCGGGCCGCTGCCCCCAGCTCCCCAGTGTGTGTGTGTGGGGTGGGGGGGCAGGCAGGAACTCTGCCAGCCTAGGAGGGGACACCCACCGTTTCCCATGCACTCCGCCTTCAAAGGAGGATCCATTTTTAAAGTTTGTCCGTGACCCTTTCATATATTCTCGTGCCCTACGTTTGGGTCACAAGGTTGAGAAACGCTGCGCTAGATCATCCCCCGCCAGAGGCTGCCCAGACCCTGCTTGCACAGCTCCGGCGAGGGCCGGCCCCCTCTGACCTCGCTGCAGTGAAGCTATATTTGTGCTTCGCTTCCACCTTAACCAGCCCCATCCATCCCTAGCCCCTGGCCCATGAGTAACGCTCCCCGCTGAATCTGAACGGGACAAAACTGCTGTGCAATGCGGCCCCCCGAGGTCGTCTTTCCTCCGCTCCGAGGGAGCTGCCTGGTCCCGGCTGCGGGGGGCTCGCGGGGCGCCCCGTGCAAAGGCCTGTGGGGCTGCGCCCGTGCGAGGTCCCGGGGGCGCTGGAGCAGCGCCCGGCTCGGCTGGCCCCGCC
>NW_005843125.1:297287-301406 GCF_000455745.1 Alligator sinensis | reverse complement strand
GGGGCGAGGCGCTGGAGCGCAGCGTGCTCAACTCCAGCAGCGCCTGGGCCGTGGAGTTCTACGCCTCCTGGTGCGGGGACTGCGTCCACTTCGCCCCCACGTGGCGGGCGCTGGCCGCAGACATCCTGGGTGAGTGCCCGGCCCCGGCCCCCGGGTCTGGTCTCTCCTCCCTGCCTGCCCTGTCACTTGTCAGCCGCCCGTGCTGTCCAGCTGCGCTTCTCCCCTCTTGCCGACTTCTCAGCTGTTTGCCTCCTCCCTTCATCGCTCCCCAGTTCCTTTCTGGCTCTTCCTCCTCTTGCCCCTCTGGCATCGTCCTGCTTCTCCGACATCCGTCTTCCCTTCCCATGTGTGAGCCCCCTGAGTTCGTGTGCATTGCTCTACAAGCCCTTGGCAAGCCACGCAGCGGGGTCTGCCTCTTGCCACACAGATCCCTTGCACGGCTCTGGCGTGTGCCAGCCACGCTCTCCAGTGTTGCTTCAAGGTCTATAGCTGAGGAGTTTGTCAACAACTTCCTGTTAAGTTCCTCTCACAAGCAGCAGGCTAATAAGGCCTCTTCTTGCTTACATCTCCAGGTTGTAGCTGTTTCACTTTCTATAAGAACAGGTTTCTCTTTGAAACTGGTTAACACTAGCCTGCTCCCTCTCTTCTTACTGGGCCCAAAGTTTCCACAGTCGTGAGTCAGTTATTAGTGAGGGCAGGACGCTGAGCAGCTCTGACACCTGTACCCAGGCAAAAGGGACCAGGTGGGGGTGTGAACTGGCAGATCTCTGAGGAAAGTACCCGCCACTCACCCTGGACAATGGGCTCAAGTGCTGGAAGGTCAGGGCTAGAGCATGTCTCCTGTGGCAAAGGCAGGACAGCTCCCATCACCATGGATGGCTCCTTGAGTGCCTGGTTGGTGAATTGGGGCTTTATCCCTTGGTCTGTCTCTAGTGCTGTTATTTGTGCTGCACTTTTAGGGCAGTACCCATGTCAGTGATGGGTGCAGGTTGAGCACTTCCTCCCAAGGGATTCCCCAAGTTGTTGGATTTTTTTATAGCCTAGGTAACTGATTGCTGAATTGTAGGTACCTGATGCTAAACTGTAGCTGCCTCTGAGGTGGTATGTGGTAGCCGTTCAGAAATGCACAGCGATGCTTCAGCAGCTTAAGGCAGGAAGCAAAGAATAACGATTCCAGTTGAAAAATACAAATAGAATTGTAGGTATTCTGGCCTAGTTCTAACCTCTGTTAAATGTCATGAGCTCACACAACCAGTTTTGTGTCTCACCTGAGAATCAGCAGGATTTTGCAGCCAAGCAGGGTGCTGGGGCATTGTTGGGTCAGCATTAACTTGGAAAGAAACTTGTCAGTGATTTAGCCAGGTACATGACACCCTCCTGCACATTTTGTATTGAGGTACCTCTAAGGAAATGTCTGGCTGGTGTGGCTTTGCAAAGAGCTTGATTTATAGTTGTATCTTCAATGGGCTTATCTGGCACTCCATCTTCACCTCCCCCCCACCTTGTACAGGCAAGTAAATATAAGTATCCCTGTTACACGGATCAAGAAACTGAAGTAGAGTAACTGCAGGAGTTGCTCAGGTTTGCCCCTGTGCGTGAACTAGTGCCAGAGCTGTTGTTAAACTCCCATGCTTTTCCTCAAGCCGCTGGGATGCACTACCTCCAGTGTGACAGTATTACAATGTAAAGGAGGTATGAGTGTAAATGATGGAGTTGCTGCTTCATGCTGGTAGGGGTGTTCTGATGTAGCCTGATTTTAGAAAGCTGATAGAGTAGTTGGTGTGACTATGTGATGGTCAGAGGTAAGAAGGGGTCTGCTGTGATCCTTCATCATCACCCTGATCTAGAGTGAAGGCCTCTTCAACTCCTTTACTCATTGTCCTGAAGGGTCTGGGGAAAGCCAGCCATAACAGATTAGGAATAGGGTGGCCAAGATCAGCCTGACAATTTAATGACACTTCACCTTCTTTCCCAAACTGGAGCTCCCAAGCTGCTTCATAAGCAGGAATGGATTTTGCCTCCCAGCCCTCCCACAACAGAGGAAAGCATTATGGAGAACCTGCTGGAGGCACTATGCAACTTGCTCAGCTGTTGTCCCAAATTGCGGTGGTCCCCTGACCTGTGGATTCCTATTTCTGTGCCTACACCACAAACACAGTGAAGTTATTGTCGGCTGGAAGAAGAGGACAGTCAGGCAGAGAGCTAAAGCTGTCCTGTCCAGGCCTGTTGCTAGATAGTAAGCTCAGCTGGCTCATGAGCTGCAGGGCTTGTCTTTGCTTTGGGTCTTGGTGCAGCATTTTGCACCAGATGACTTTGTCTCAGGGGCTGAATGTCCAGTGTGTGTAGCCCCTTGGAACATTTTTTCGGGAGTTCCTCATTATGCTGTAATTACCTTCAACTTCTGAACCCCCATAGGCTGCTGCAGCATGCTCAAGAAACAGAAGACACTCCTGTTGTGACATGCAACAGACTAGGGCCCACAGGCCATGTAGGGAGTTTTGGGGAGCTGTCATAGGCTGGGTCAGCACCCCTGCTCCTCCTCCCTTCTGCAACAAGTGACCAATCCTCCCTATGTGGGATGGGACTGTGGGTGGGCAGGGAGCTGGCATGGGTGCAGGTGGACAGCAGCTTTAGCAGCGCCACCTCCAGGCTGCCTTTCTACCCCAGGGAGGGGCTGGAGCTGCTGCCTGGCTTAGGCATGGCCGCTCAGGTGTGGAGGCAGCCGGGGCCAAATTAACCTTTTAGTGGGTCTTAGGCAAACAAATCTCTGGCCATTGCTGCAGCTGCTACCATCAGGGTGGGCTAAGATGGGGCAGCTGGCAGCAGCAGGGCAGTGGGCAGCAGCAGCGGGGAGAAGCTGCAGGGGAGCCTCAGCACCCACTCTGGGTAACTGTAACGAGAAGGCCCTGGCAGTGACGAGGGGGAGGCGGCCACACCGGCACCTGCTGCCAGATCCTACTTTTTCCTCACGTCCAACAGCAGCTTCTGCCTGGCTGCTGCCGCTGCCACTGCTCATTGTGGCTGGGGCAGGTGGGTCCGGAGCGGGTGCTGCAGGGACCCCAAACCCCTGTGCAGGGCAAGCTGAGGCTGTGTGCTCAGCCTGCCTGTGCAGATCCCAGCCTGTCTCCATGGGGGATGGGGCCAGCGGTGGCAGCAGCTGGAAGGGCTTCTGGGAAATGGAGTGTGGCCGTAGAGCCACCACAGCCCTGCTGTGAGTCCAGAGGCAGTGGGATGTGTCATGGGCTGGATGGTGCCTGGGCCATGAGGGTCTGAAGGGTCCGCTGTGGGCCAAAGTCCTTCCAACAGGCCAGATCTGGCTCGTGGGCCATATTTTGCCCACCCTCAGGCTAGGACTTAATCAATCCGTGTAGCCATCTGGGGGACAGTGATCACCTAATAATAGAATTCACCATAAGACGTCGAGTGGGTAAGGTAACTAGTAGGGTGAAAGTGCTAGACTTTAGGAAAGCTGATCTCAATGAACTCAGGCGATTAGTCAAGGACGCACTGCAGAGTAGGAGTTTTGAAGAGATGGGAGCCCAGGAAGGGTGGCTGTGCCTTAAGGAAACGATCCTTCGGGCACAAAGCGAGACGATCCCCGTGCGAGGTAAAAGAGGGAAAGGGGCCAGGAGGCTTCCCTGGCTGACCAGAGAAATCCAGGGCAGTCTAAGGGCCAAAAGGGGAGCACATAAAAAGTGGAAACAGGGAGAGATCACCAAAGATGAATATACCTCCTCTGCTCGTGCTTGTAGGGAGGCAGTTAGACGGGCCAAAGCTACCATGGAGCTGAGGATGGCATTCCAAGTAAAAGACAACAAGAAATTGTTTTTTAGATATATAGGGAGTAAAAGGAAGGCCCAGGCAGGAATAGGACCCCTACTAAATGGGCAGAAGCAATTGGTGACGGACAGAGGGGACAAGGCTGAACTCCTCAACGAGTTCTTTGCCTCAGTGTTCCTAAGCGAGGGGCACGACAAGTCTCTCACTGGGGTTGTAGAGAGGCAGCAGCAAGGCGCCAGACTTCCATGCGTAGACCCTGAGATGGCACAGAGTCATTTGGAAGAACTGGATGCCTTTAAGTCGGCAGGCCCGGATGAGCCCCATCCGAGGGTGCTGAAG
>NW_005843125.1:283217-296310 GCF_000455745.1 Alligator sinensis | reverse complement strand
AGGTTGAGAGGTGACCTTGTGGCTGCCTATAAGTTCATCACGGGGGCACAGAAGGGAATTGGTGAGTATTTATTCACCAAGGCGCCCCCGGGGGTTACAAGAAATAATGGCCACAAGCTAGCAGAGAGCAGATTTAGATTGGACATTAGGAAGAACTTCTTCACAGTTAGAGTGGCCAAGGTCTGGAACGGGCTCCCAAGGGAGGTGGTGCTCTCCCCTACCCTGGGGGTCTTCAAGAGGAGGTTAGATGGGTATCTAGCTGGGGTCATCTAGACCCAGAACTCTTTCCTGCTTATGCAGGGGGTTGGACTCGATGATCTATTGAGGTCCCTTCTGACCCCTAACATCTATGAATCTATGAAACACTCATGGTCATGAGTCCCATTGGGCACAAAGGCTGTGCAGGCAAACCAGGCTGCTCAAGTGCTGGAGCAGTAGCAGAAGGGGGCCAGTCAGTACGTGCTTCTTCCACGTGCAGAGTGGGGTGGGTGGCGTTGCTGACTGCAGTTGCCTAGGCACTTGTCTTGGGAATATTCTTGGCTATGACGTGATTGATTGGCACTGGTGACCTGTGGGTGGCAGGGAGAGGCTGCAAGATGATGGGTGCTGCAGTATGCATTTTGCCTTGTGTTGGCCTTAAAGCCTGGGTTTGATAATGTGCCATTAACTTGGCAGGAGGAGGAAACACACCCTTCCACCCTGTCCTTGGGGTGAAGAGGGACCTGTCCCTTTTAACAACACCTTTGTGCATCTGATGAAATGAGCTTTTGCTCACAACAGATTATGCATCTCTGATCCAATTAATCTTTAATGTACATCTCTATTCTGCCTTTTGTTATAGTGATTCTCCCTTTATAACTGCCTAGCACAGAGAGGTGAGTGCTGTGAGCACTGGGCACAACTCTCTGGCTATCTGAGAGCTCCGTCAGGGAGAGTTCAGAGCTTGGGTGCATTGATGCTACCTGAGAAAGACAGTGAAGGCAGGTCTTGACCCCTCACAGCTTCTCTTGTATGACAGCACAGACAGGATTTGCTTGTTACTGCCATTTGTTCTCCCTCTTTCGATTCTGGCTTGAGAATCTATGTTTAACACAAGGCATTAGACGGAATTTGGTCTCCGCTTTGCTGAAGGCTCTAGAAGCCCGTAAATTGAACTGTTGGAAAAGCTCCATGACAAGGCAAATGCTGATTTTTTTTTAAATTTTTTTTTTAAAGGGAAACCTTCTGGTGCAGTGAGGAGTGCAGCCTGCCTGGTCTGTGGAGTTCTTGGTGCAAAAACGTGATGCTTAGTGGAGAGTTCATGCCCACCCAGCAACCTTCCACAATGGGCCAGGGGGATTAATCCTCACCTTGTTGCAGGACTCTTGAGTTGATATCCTGCTGACAGGAGGGTGCAGACCCTTTGAGGAAATGATGACTTACTCCCCTCTGAGCCTGTTGAGTAGGGGCGGTGACGCCAGGAACTAATCAATAGAGAGAGGAAGGCAGCTAGAGCTCTGTGGGAAGCATAAAGTTGAGGCTTAGTGGGGATTGAGAGGGGTTTTCATGGAGGAATCAATTGGCTTTGTTTTGGTGAGACAGCTTTGGAGAAAGCGGAGAGCCTAGCAGAGATATTTGCTCGTTGACCTTCGTAAGTCAGAGGGCTGGAGCATCTAAAGCTATGGAGAAGCAGGAGGAGAGATGACTTATTGACTTCCCCATGCTGTGGAGCCAGAGCCACAAGGCTGGAGAAGGGTGGGGCAGGAGAGCAGAGGAAGGGTCACCTACTGGCTTTTCCTAGGCCAGAGGGCTGAGAGTCGGGGCAGTGGAAGGGCTTATTTACAGACTTCTCAAAGCTGAAGCCATATAGCCATGAAGAACAGCGAAGAGGCACCTCCCTGGAGAAAGGCCTGGGTGATCCTGCTAGGGGGAGCAAGGAGGGGCTCAGGGGGTAGTTGACACCAGTGACCCAAAGAAATGCTTTAGGAGTGGCAGGAGGTGCTAGCAGTGGGATGTGTCTACATGGATGTGTTTGGGAGCTCTCAGGGTTGCACAGAAGGCTGGGGGGAAAAGAGGGATGCAGCCTACCTTTCAATGATGCCTTAGAAAATTACTGCTGTATTCATGTGGGAGAAGAGCTTTGCTGTCTCATAATCCCTGTGTTATGAAGACACTTGGCACCAGGTCACAATCAGTGAACGTTGCTCAGGGCTATTGCTAGCTGCTGGGAAGGAAAAAGCTGGAGTCCCCATTGTGGACAACTGTAGAACAGCCTGTCCCTAAGGGAAATTGATTTCCAGCCCTGCTGGGCACTGGTTGGTATGTGCTCTTAAGTGTAAGGGTTTATAGCCCTTGTAATTTCTTCCTGTCTAGCGCAAGTGGAAGTTCTTGTCCATATAAATGTCCCTTCCTCTCCTGAATCCTACTGAACTCTCGGCCTCTACAGGTTAATGGTGTTGTATTTTACTGTTCGATGCCATCCTTTGATCAGTTGTAAATTGCTGCCTGACAGTTGCACTAATTGCCCCATGTTCTTGGGTCAGCTGGAAAGGGGCCCCTGCTCTGTCTGTCTTCTACTGTTTTATATTACATCCCTCTTGTGTCCTATCTAATATGTCCCCTCTCAACACTGCCAGTATTTTCAATCTCTGCTTGCTTAAAAGTCTTGCCATGTCTCTTGCCATGAGTGCTGGTCAGCATGCGAGTGTGCTGGCAAGTCTGTATCCCAGGAGGGGCCCAGGAGGACGTTCTGGAGGTTATAACTGAGATGCATTGGCAAAACTGGGACAGAAGCCCAGCACTGGAATAACCGGAATAGCAGGGCTGCTGGAGGTTGGGGTGGAGTGGCCTCAGCAGAGCTGTCTGAGAGCTCCAGACTGAAATAGCAGGAGGGTGTCGCAAGTCAGTACTGTGCAGTGTCAAGGCAGCTTGCGCAGCACTGGTTTGCATGGAGCCTGACTCCAGCTGGCATTGCTTTTTCTTTTGCGTGCTTTAAAAAAAGCATGCACAAAACTCTTTAACATAATGTGAACTGAGCCTTTTGGCTCAGTTTGAGCCACTGGAAGTAGGGGCCTGGATTCAGCCCGCTGTGCAAGCCCTGTGCTTTTAACTAAATCCTCCCAAAGGTGATCCCAATGAGAAGCAGGAAAACACTTCTCCCCTCCCCCCCCGGCCCCACCTGCCAGGGCTGACTCAATCTGAAACCTAACTGTGGGCCAGCTTTCAATACCAGTGCAGCACGTCATACTGGCATAGTTGTTAGGGTTGGAAGGGACCTCAATAGATCATCAAATCCAATCCCCGGCCCTGGGTGGAAAAGAGCGCTGGGGTCATATGACCCCAGCCATGTGCTTGTCCAGTCTCCTCTTAAAGACCCCCAAGGTAGGGGAGAGCACCACCTCCCTTGGAAGCCCATTCCAGATTCTGGCAACCCTTACCTTAAAGAAGTTCTTCCTGATGTCCAACCTAAATTTTCTCTCTGTCAGTTTGTAGCTGTTGTTCCTTGTTATTCCAAGGGGTGCCCTGGTAAACAAAGCATCTCCAATTTCTTGCTGCTCCCCTCTCCTCCAATTCATTTGTAAATGGCCACTAGATCCCCTCTCAGCCTTCTCTTGCAGAGGCTGAAGAGATCCAGGTCTCTCAGTCTCTCCTTGTAGGGTCTTACCTGCAGGCCCCTAACCATATGAGCAGCTCCTCTGGACCCTCTCAAGGTTATCCACATCCCTCTTGAAGTGCGGCACCCAGAACTGGATGCAGTACTCCAACTGCAGCCTGACCAGTGCTGCATAGAGGGGAAGTATCACCTCACTGGACCTGTTCATGATGCACCTGCTAATGCATGACATATGCTAGACAGACATGCTGACAGCTTTTTATTTAAAGAATTATATGTGCACAAATAAAGCAATGAAAATACAGCTTTCATATAAGTAATAATCTGTTAGACTTCTTATTTTCACTCCTTTAAAACAGTTCTGGAGATCTGACACAAAATTAAAGTTTTAGGCTGCTTGTACGTGTGATGGAGATTTAGTCCCATAAATTGAAATGGTGGGTTTACAATTTTGACTATTAAAAACCCACTGTTTCAATTTAGGGGCTTTGGTCATTGTTAGGGTAAGAGGCCTGATCTCTTTCTTTTTCATTTTTTTTTGCGGAGCTTGTTTGAATCTACCTTGGTCAAGAGCTGAGCTGCCAGCAGGCCAAGCGACCCCTGAGCTATGGGGTCCCGGGTCCCTCCCCACACAGTGGCATCACTCCCCGGGGCCACCCAGGCGGGCAGGGAGACCTTGTAGGGAGATCTTGTACCTTTCAAGCCCCGAATGAGGCAGTGCTTGTTGTGTCAGCGAGCAGCATGACCTGAACAGGCACATTGCAGGGGAACTGATGTGGGGACAATTCTTTGGGGGTGGGAAGGAAGCTCTCAGTGATTGCATCTCGCTGGGCATCACCTTTGGTAGCATCCCACAAGAGATGGGAAGCACCCTTCTGATTGGTTCAGTTCTACAGTGAGTGCTTGACTGGGCTGACTTCTAGTCCCAATGTGGTACGTCATGCTGGCTTGTAGGAGGCCCTTGCATCCCCTCCTGAATGAGAGGATGCCATTGGAGTCTGTGGCCTGAGCTGGCATGTTATATCTTAGGGATTCTGCAGAGAGAGGATAGAGGATAGATGTGAATGCTCCAAGCACCAGAACCCTGCTCTAGAGTGCACTGAAGGGCCGAATTCCCAGGGTACCTTGCTGGTTCCCCCTTTTCCAGAGTAGTTCCATGAATGAGCTCTGGCTCTTACCCTCTCCTGTCCATTCAGTACAAACTGATCATCACTGCATTGGTCCTGACATTCTGTTTATTTTTTATGGCTGACTTATTACAAGGCTCTGGCTTGTCTGCTTGGGCTCACAGAGTAGATGGTGACTCCATAAGCAGAATGCTGTCCTCATAATATTTGGCACTTAGTGCCTTTCATCAAAATGTATCTTGGAAAAGGGAAGTATTTCCATTTTGCACTGGGGAAATAGAGGCAAAGTGTCTGTAAATCATTCTGAGTTGATGGGAGAGTCAGTGGCTGATTGGTTTCTAGGGTGACAAGAGCCAGACCAGTACCAAGAAGAAGAGCCTAGCTCTCTGGAATCTGTTTTGTAGCCACTGGACTTCTATAAATGGTCACTGCTTCCTCTGGGCTGACCAGCACAAAGCCCCAGAAGCACTATTTGAGTTCCCTGCAAATGGCTGGCCAGATCAGGCCAGGACACAGAGCTTTGGACCATGAAAACAAAAGTTGCCTGTACACATGTGGGATACCTGCTCTGTTGTATTCTGATTAGAACATGTTGAGTCTGCTGGAGTGTTTTAATTAGAATACTCCAACATCTTCGCCATCATGTGTATTCAGTGTCCCCATGTTTCAAAATGGTGGTGGGTTACTTTACCTAAAGCTCATCGAACGATCTTTACTTAAACATCCCCATCACCATTTTGAAGCACGAGCTACTCAATACATAAGATGTTGTGAGTGTTTTCATTAGAACGGCTCCCGAGAGCCGTTCTAATGAAAACGTGCCCTCCACCCTCACCCACCCCAGAGCACATATATAGATGACCAAGGATTTTGGGCTCTTTCCTTAACTGGTGCTTTCTAAAAAACAGCTAGATTTTTTTTTCTTCCCTTTTCCCTGAGGGAATGACTTCCTGCAGAGGGCTGTGACGCTTCCCAAGCCCATGTACACATTCCTCTTTCCTGGTTGCATGCGTATCTGGAGTATCACCTGGGGGGTCACAAGTTGGATAAAAGCATGAGATGGCTTCTGAAGATTCAGTGTCAGAAGCACCACTTCTGTAGCATCCTGAGCGTTTGGGTACATGAGAGCTGGTGTTCCTTTGAACTCAGATCCCCTGTGTGCTAATAATTAGTGCTCCCCTCTCTCCCAGACCTGTTACTGCTGGTATTTCAATCTTTATTTGTAGCCATACAATGAGAGCTGTGCTAACACCTGCCCAGTGGTTGTGGTGGTGTGCCTGGCTGGCCAGTAGCATTGCAGCCCCTGCAAGTATTCCTTTAAGTTAAGTGCTCTGGGTCACACAGCTGTGGTAGGAAACTGGAAGACTAGCTAAAGGATTTCACTGTACTCTACTTGCCTTCCTCTTGCTGCCATCACCTTTGCCTGCTGCTGTCCACAGGTGGCCAAGCTCCCCATCCCTCTGAATGTTACAGAGATGCACTCTAAAGCAAACAGAGGAAACTTTCATAGGAACCCCAGATGCTTTCCCCTTGTGACATGTTTGGAAGGAGCCTGCTAGGGTCTGGCTTTGGTTTGCAGTTCAGAAAAGCTGAGTTGCAAGTTTTCAGGGTTGGATATTTCCAAGCAAACATCATCTGAAAATAACCCCCCTAGAGCCTCAGAAGACAAGAAAGGAGGCTGATTCAAGCTTCCTGTTCCAGATACTACATTCAGACTTCCAGGATTATTAGGAGGAGAGAGGGATGCCTGGAGCAGCTCTGGGAGCTGACCTGCCAGAGTGAGGAGAGGAATGCCAGGCCTTGGTATGTGGAGGAGGGAATGTGGGGAGAAAGTGTTGTGGGCTCAGCGACTCCTGCATACAAGGACGTTGAGAACCAGTGTTTAAGAAAGAGGGATTAGCAGCTTTGCATTGGCTCCCTGCCCAGCTCTGCCTCTGGCACCAGTACAGAGCTCCTCTCCTGTTCCCCATGACTGTCAACTCAGCCTGCCCATGTGAGGGGCTGGGAGGACACCACAGCACTCATCCTGGCTGCACAGACTCGCACTATGACAGTTTGAGAGAAAGAGAAGCAGGAGCTGGGCAGTGAAGCTGTGATGCCTTCATCCTCAGGCTGTGGAGGGGGGATGCTGCAGCTGGGCTGTGGGTATTTGGTTTGTGAACAACTGGGGAGATGCTGAGAGCACTATGAGCTACTCAGAGCTGCCCTATACCCTCACTGAAAGGGGCTCCTGTGCAATACTGCATTACAGGCAAGGGGAGAATCCTGTACTAGCATGGACTGGATCCCTCAAGTAGTGGTCTCATGAGCACTGCCAAGCCATGCACAACTTGGAGAGGAGCCCTGCAAGGCAAATGCCCAGTGTTGCTGCTCGAAGAGTATGCGATATTGTTCCTGTGTCAGTCCTCATGCATGGCCTGAGCGTGGAGCTTGGCTATTAGGGCTGTGCTAAGCTTTGGTTGGTGATTCCATTTGGTGGCTGAATCCCCAAATCTGAATTGAATCGGGACCAATCTAAAGGTCTGAATTGATTCAAAGCTCTCCAAATCTTCGGAAAAGATTTGGAGAGCTTTGATGATTCGGGCAGTCCCCGGTGGCTGCAGCAGGGAGCTGCAGCTGACTCCCAACTGGTAAGTACTAGGGGCAGGAGAGGGGGTGCTGAGGGAGGGGACCATGGGGGGACCCCAGCCAGCACCTCTGACTGCCCCCCCGCCTGCTCCCCCAGCCCCCCATGGCTGCCCTGCCTGCTCCAGCTCCTGGTACTTAAAAAAAAACAAACCCCAGTGCTCACTGGGTGCTGCTGGGTGGGGAGGTGATCCCCGCTGCCCCGCGCTGCATTGGGGGCTCTGCAGCTGAATCTCCAAATCAGATTCGGCCAAATCGAATCGGGACAGTGATTCAAATCACCAAATCGAATCACTGTCCCCTGAATCGGCCGAATCTAAATCCGAAGCTAATACTAGCCACTTCGTACAGGCCTATTGGCCATGCTGCTGAAGAGGCAGGCTGAGGGCCGGCCAGTGAGGCTGAATTCTCAACCTGACAGGAGCACGAAGGTCACGGCACGATCTGAAGGGTTTGAGCCCATCTGTGCTGGCCGTGTTCTGTCTTGGAGCACTGCACTCACTCTGTCACTAACAACACCCTTGGGTTGTCACCCCGTCAGCAGCCAGTGCATTTCTGTTGCTATATAAATCAGATGGGTTGATTCATGTAGGATGCTTCTTTTGGCTTTGTGTCTTATTTTGCTTAAAATTGCTTGGTGCTCTTAAATAGCTGCTGAAGTTGCTTCTTTGTGTGAGGCATTAGAAATATATGAGGTGGCTGCTACTGCTGTAAGTATTTGGCTCCTGACCTGGGGATCCAGGTACCAGTGTCTTCTTGTTTTGAGAAGAGCTGACACTTGTAAAGCTCTTGTTCTCTGTGGAAAGAGAACAGGAATACTTGAAAGAGAACAACTGGCTTTGCTTACCAGTAGGAGCCTGTTCTTTAAGCCTACACAGTGTCAAGCAGATGTCTTGTAGCTGTAAATGGGTGCTTCTGCAAAGCTGGTTTTGAGGATAAATCATCAGGGGAGTTGCCTAGGGCTCCCACCAGTCTTTCAATATGTGGATGGGAGGAAAGGGGGGGCATGACTTAGCTTTTGCTTGGGGCTTCCATTGGTCTAATTCCAGCTCTGTTCATATAGCACTTTTATCCTCTGTTAGTAAAAACTACAGTACTATAATTCATTGACAATCATCTATCTATTCATGCTTGTCTGTCCTTCCAGAATGGAGACCAGCAGTGGTACTTGGAGCCTTCAACTGTGCCGACGAGTCCCATCAGAAAGTGTGTGGGGATTTTGGAATAACTGGATTCCCAACTCTGAAGGTAAAATTTGCACTAGCTGGGTGGTATGGGGCTGGTGGAAAGCAGAGCCTCGCCTGTTTGCCTGGTGTCAGTGCTTCAGCCTGTGTGACCTCCCACACATGATAACCAAAAGTCTCTCTTGATCAGTTCCTCAATGGCTCTGGTCCCTAGTCTGTGTATTGTATAGTGCTTTGGCTTTGTTTGAAGAGGAGCTGAATAGCAGTAATTGGCCATGGGCCATTTCAAATCTCCACTGTCCTCTGCTTATCTCAGCACTTCAGCAAACAGAAGGCACTTATTTAGGATGTTTCTCTAAGCACAAGGAACGGGGCAGGGAGGTGTCAGAAGAATCCTTTGCAGTTGAAGTGTCCCCTAAAGAGGAGCTGCCAGGGGAAACTCTCTTGCCTTGTGACCAAGCTGTCGCATGTATGTGGCTTGCTGTGACAGAGAAACAGGAAACTCCCATACTGACCCCCAGCTCCTGGGAGAGAGGCCTCCTGGAAGTGCCTACTAGCTGAGCACTCTGTATGACAGTCTCCCTTCTGACTAGGGGAGCCATTTTTATGGTCTCTCTTAGCTGTTTCCTTTAAACTATCCTTTCTGCCTGTTCAGATAAATGGGGATCTTGCATCTATGTGAGTAACACCACGGATCTTCTCCTGAGGGCTTTCCAAACAAGGTTCAGCACCTAGGAATTTCCCCATGCTCCCTCCTGAAGTGCAGCCACCTCTGGGGTTTAACACAGCAGGTGTTTAATCCTATGCAGCAGCGCTTCTTCACTTCCTGGCCCAGAGTGCAGATAATCCAATGTGCATGTTCAGCCCCTGCGGGGATTAGGGTAGGCAGAACCAGTCATGATGGAGGACATGCCCTGAGCCATTTCGCAAGTACTGTGGGGGTGACCACATATGACACAGCTTCCTAATTCTCTGCTCTTTGTACTACAGGGCCACAGCAAGATTTTGTTCCCAACTGCAGGCTATGTTGAGGGCATCTGGTGCCTCTGTTGCTTTTGGCCATTACTTTACTATTCCACCCCTTGGTTCCATGCCCAGGAGCTAATTGTGTAAATAGATATAATTTTAATATTTCCTTACACAAACAAAAGCACAATCCAACATAAGCAAAGCAACCAAAGCTTCTGAGATACCTTATTAACTTGGAATTGCCTTGAATTTTGGATGGAAAGGGGAGGAGAACTTTCATAATTAACTTTAATTATTAGCTGTTATTTACAAAGTGGCACAAGAACACACAAGTCAAGAATACTGTCCTGGGCATGTTGCAGATGTCCTATTTTTTTTCCTTCCTGGTACTCCTTTAAGGGAGTCCCTGTAAATAGTCATCCAAGATCAGAGTCCAGGAGGCAAAGCCCAAACCTGACAGAATTCAACAGTAAGTCCTCCCTTGCCCTTTCCTCCCAGGCCCATTGTACCTCTCACCCTGCCTGTGCTCATTTCCAGAGGAAAGTGGATCATCTGGCCTGTATCTGTTCCAGCTGGGGGGATGATGTGATGCCTCTGGTCTGGCACAAAGGGAAATACAATGTCTATCAATCTTAAAATGCCTCTGCCACAAACATTTCCTGATCCAAAGCCAGGGCTGCTTCGAAGATCTCATTTAAAGAGACAGTGTCAGTGAGAGTCCTCAGTAAAAATTGTTGTGTTTCCAGGGGTTACTCAGATTATCTAAACAGGAAGGACTCTGTGAACTTTCCTTGCACTGTTCTTTCTACACTACTTTCTGGCTTTGTCCATGATAGTTTTTGGCTGAGCTGTACCTGAAGGCAGATGATTCCTATGGCTATCTAGCCAGAACTTCAGTAGTGCAGCACAGAATGTATGTTTTGTTTTTATGGTGAGATGATACACCTTAGTTATCCTGCTGTAAAAGCCTAATGGAGACAAGATGCCTGTAGTTATCACTGGGCTGTGGATAGGTGTGGCTAGCACCATGCTGAGCACCAACCACTGACTTCACCTAGCTACTCATCAGGAGGATTTTATGGTGAAGTAGCTAAAGTATCTGCCTATGAAAACCTGCCTTTTTGTCCTTGAAAACATGGCCTCTGTAATTTTCCCATCACACTCTCTTTCCCAGTGTAGATGAAAACATTCTGTTGTATAATAGATTTGTGTGCAACCCTTGGTGCTTAGTGTAGACCAGTCAACCTCAACAGACTCAAGACACCCCTCGGAAAATGCCAGATTTTAGCTTTTATTGGGTTTTGTATTACAGAAATGTAATAGAGCAGTTCTTCTGTTGTAAAGAACTTGGGAAGTCTACAACAGGACAGAATAGTTTTGACACTATGGATTTCTATTTAAAATCTGTGGATTTATCTTGTGAATTGTGTAGGTGTTTGCATATGTCATGGTGCTAATGTTACACAGCATGCCACAACACCTTTAAAAGCACCCTGGGTGAGAATCCCTGGTGTAGACAGTGTCAGACACGTTCAAGAACATCACTCTATTGAGTTAACTTTTGTACTTTAAACTAATGCGAATGTTTGCATGACTGGCTTTGCCTGGGGTAGGTGTTATTGAAAAAACATGTCAACTTGCATGTACTGGCTAATGTGTTTAAAAGTTCACTCATTTTCCCAGTATAGATAAATTGGGTGTGGAGCTGGACACTGTTTTGCTTTTCAGTCTGTGTGCTGCAGCAGCAGAGCTCCTTGTGTTACCTTCTTCCTCCCCTCCCTCCCTCCGCGCCCCACCAGTACATAGCCACACCTAGCTGAACGAAATCGGGCATTAGTGTTGCCCACGCTAGTCATTCCCCACCTGTGGGGTTGGTTGTGTGTCATTGTTTGCAATAAAAGCCCAAGTCCCTTTGGGTCTGTTCTCACTCCTCCTGGGGCAAGTCATGTTGTGTGGGAAGAACCAGCGGAGACTCTCTCTGCCTTGTGATTGCCAGTCCCAGTCCCAGCTACTTAGAATCGCTGCCTCGCGCATCTATACACAACTATTCTGCCTCCACCTTACAGTAACTTTGGTTGGGAAATCCCTATCATTGGGCTGGTTGCCAAGAAAGGGATGATGGAGAAAAATGCACCTTAAGCCCCCTTTTTGTGTTTGGCTGGAGTAAAACACCATCCAGACTCCCAGAGAAATCACTGTGCTGAATGCAGGCGAAGAGGAAGTTAGTTATGCTGGGAGGAAATTAGAGACTGTGAGGTGGAGTGCTGGAAACCAGAAAGAGCCCACATTTAGATGAGCAGTAGTGGACCACTTCTGTTGGAGGAGAGCAGACTGGGTGCTGGAGCAGTGATCCTCAAGCCGATACCCCAGGAATGGGGGATGACTGCCTCTGTACCCATAATATGATGCTTGTAGGTATCTTGAAAAGCTTCCCAAAGTTTCAGGAACACCTGCAGAAATGGCAGTGCTGTGAGGGCACTCAATTCAGGTTGGTCTGTATCTCTCCTTCTCCTGTTTCCACGTAGCCACCTTCTGCAAACAGATTTTGTTCCCAGTCCAGCCTGTTTAGCAAACACTTGCCAGATGCAATGAGATTGCTGCCAGTTTAGTGCAGGTAGCCTGGGTGAAGCAGCATTCGCAGCAGGGAGCATGGGTTGACTGGCAGCAGGTAGTGAGGGTAGGCTGCCCACAACAGGAGAATGGTGTGCAGGAGATAAACCTCTCTCATTTGTTGCCTTAAAGGCTCCACACCAGAAGCAGGGTAAACATTTGCTAAGACCAGTGTCTTACTAAGATTGTATTAGATTGTATGCATTCCTGATTCCTTGCCAAATGGGAGCTCGATTGTTCATCTCTGGTAGCCCCAGCATGCCTTCCCTGCTGGCATTTCTGGGCTGCAGTTGCTGCTGTGTGCTGAAGACTGAAATCTCCTAAACCTAGGACACCATGGGTGCCTTTGGTATCTTCCCCTCTCCCTACACTATCCCCCTCTCCCCCAGTTTATCTTTGGAGGAGTTAAAACCTCCTTCCAACAGCACAGACCTCTCTTTGGCTTGAGGGCATGTCACTGCTTTCCTAGCCAATGGGCTGGGTGTTTTTTGTCCAGGGACAGGACTTCCCACTGCCCGAATTCCAAGAGCTGACAGGGAGCTGGCTGACACCTTCCTCCTCCCTTCTGCATTGCCTTCCACCTCCCTCCTCCCACAGCAAGAGCAAGCTCATCCAGATGAAACTTTCTACCACCCTGAGGCCTTGTTAGCCCCTGCGTTTCAATGCGCTGCAGCCCTTCTGCAGCAAAACCTAATGTCTCTCTTCTGGGCCAAATGTGAGAACCAGGAAGAAAGTCTCAGTGGCATCTTGGCAAATGCAGGACAGTGGTCTTATCCCACTTGTGAGATGCCAGAAAGTGGTGTCTGTTAGCCAAATTCTCTTGCCTGCTGCAAATGCTATAAATGAGGTGGGAGTCTTGTCTGTTTCCTGTTCCTTTCCTCAGTCGCTGCAGCCCAAAATCTTCATATAGTGCATCCTTACAGAGCTTCCTGGAAATGACAGGAACTCTTGCTTGTGAAGAGGCAATCCCCTGCCATCCTCCCCAA
>NW_005843125.1:276261-283207 GCF_000455745.1 Alligator sinensis | reverse complement strand
CCTCCATCCCTGCTTGGTGAACACAAGGAAGTTAGAGTTGGGCTGCAACAAGTTGCCAGTGACACTCAACTATGTCCTTTTCATTTTCTGATCCAGACAGTCCATGCTATCTTTTTGCCTGTCTAGGTGAGACTGGGACAAAATGTGGATGGCAGAGGTGCAGTGGAGGCAAGCTGGAAGTATGAAGGAAGAGCTAGAGTGGAAACTGCTTCCCCTTCCCCCCTATAAATGGGGGGAGCTTGCAGGCCTGGCTTTTCTTTACTTCCTTGCCCTAGGGTCATGGCAGTAGTAGCTGGGAGGGCTCTTTAGCTTCATATTTGTCTGATTGTACTTGTCAGAGCAGCCCACCCCTATGTTCTCCTCAAATTGGACGCTGTAGCATACTGTCATGACCTTGTACAGAGTGCAACATCTTGTGAAGTAGAACTGGCCATTGAGCCACAGTCCACACTAGTACTCCAAATGCTGCATGGACATCCAATCTGTTCCATGTTGGTGCAAAGCACAGTGCTGACTGGGGCTTGTAATCAATGCCCCATGTTACCAGCAGCCAGTTTGATTCAAGGTCAGTGGCACACATCTGCATCCTATTTCATGGTGTCCCCACTGGTCAGGAATTCTGTGTCAGCTTCAGATACATCAACAAATGTGGACATTCATTGAGTTAAATGTGGAATGAAAGATGCACAGGCTTTTATTCTTTAATTTGATAGTAGATATTATTCATTTGATATACTGTTAACTGTCCTGATGCTACAGAATTGCTCAGGTGTAGAAGCTAAGATTTGACAGCTAGTGGGATAATAACAATCACTGTTTGGTTCCCCAGGAAGGAGGCAGGAGTCATCAGCAGTGAAGTAGTTACCAGTTGTGGTGACTGCAGTTATTTCAAACCAAGGATCTTGCAAGGTATATTGGCCAGGCCACACCACTTAGTGTAGTTGTTTCAGGCCCTCTCCAAACTCAGGCAGGTGTCATTGCCTTAATTTTTCCACAGCTTACAATTAGAAGGCTTTCTTCACATCTGCAAAGGCAAGCCACTTCTTTTAACAAAGCTTCAAGTTTATATTCTGGATATAGGTAATAGAGCCCCAGGGCTTTCTCTGTGACACACTTTCGTAGGTTCCTTGATTCTTGAGGAGGCTGCTGCTCTTACACTGCATTTCTACTGGCCAGATTCACCGACATCATCTTGTTGAGAGTCACCAGGTAGGGACCACTGAGGGCTGATGGTGGGAAGGTTGGCACATGGTGGAAAAGAAACCTTGATCCTGTAATTTCCTCTTCTTTCCACCTTCTCACTTAGTCTGTCAGAGCCAGAGCAGATGTTTGCCCTACAGGGTACAAAGATTTGGGTTTGTTCCCAAGTATTTTTGCTGTAAGGCAAGATGGACTCCTGAATGGGTTTGTGCCTAGAAGTTGTGTGTAGTTTATTTGGGTTTTTTGTCTGTTTGTTTGTTTGGTTTTTTAGTTTACATTGTGTAAGTTAATTTGTTCTAATTTGGATCTCTTCCTGATTGATCTTTGTGTGCCTCAGGGTTTCAAAGTCTTTGCTTGTATAAACACTAGCTTCTATTTATAGTACTTTCACTTTAGAAATTAATGGACCATACCTTTTACATCATGTTGCTCACCTCTTGATTGCAAAGCATTTGAAGGATTGTAAGGATCCCCCTTCTCTCTGTGGGATTGGGGTGGGGGGCTGAGACCCAGGGAGGTACAGTGCCTTGCTCCAGGTCACTCAGCTGGTCAGTGGCAGAGCCACCTGTAGAACCTAGATCTCTGCATTCCACCCCAGCACCCTGTGTGCTGGACCACGCTGCCCCTCGCTGTACTATAGGTTTTAACAAGCTCCTTGAAGTGCTCTCTAAACACTCTGACTAGCCCATTGTCTCTTGTTTCTTTCCAGTTTTTCAAGGCCTTTTCCAAGAGCCCAGAGGATGGAAAGAGGCTCTGTGAGTATTCAGTTTATTTTTAAAATACTAGAATTCTTTGCAGAGTTGCTTTCTTTTAGCTTGCAGCCCTTGTACCTGCTGAGTTTTGTAGCCAGGGCAGGCTGGGAGAGCAGTGCCCCCCAACTGGGGCAGCTAGGAGCATTACCAGAGTGCAGACCTCTGGAATGACACCTTGCCTCAGGAGGGGGAATCCTTACAGGGTATCAGTGAAGCCTGAACTGAAGCTTTATACAAGAGACAGATCTGTGCCCTGAGCTCTTACCCACTGGGTTGCAGAGGCTGCCAGATGGACTGGGGAAGTGCCCAGTAGGGCCTGTAACTCTTTAACTACCTCCCATACAAGGTGAAGCAGTGGTGGCTGTAGGATTGGAGGAAACCACTATAGTTGGGGCTGGTGTGCTAACAGATACCATCATTGACTTCTTGTGCAGGCTGCTTTGAGGCTGACATCAATGTATTTTATTCTATGTGCAGATCCTGGTGACAGCCTTCCAGCTTTGAGACAGAGCCTAATTACCAACCTAGAGAGGCACCAGGATGCCTGGCCTCCTGCTTGTCCACCACTGGAACCAGCCAGGTAACTGGAGGGTAATAGACTAGTTCAGGTACCAATGTGGGCATTCTGCATGTGTTGGAGAGATGCCTGCACACACAGAACTGGGTTCTGGGGTAGAGATTTCTTTTGGGTGGAGGGGGTATGCTGAGGGTGTGGAGGAAGACACATGAGAAGTGAAGTTGTCCAGAGCAAAATTTTATATAGTAGTTCATCCTTGGTGTGTCTCTTGACTGCAGCCCTAGATTTTTCCACGTGCTGATACCCTTTTTGTTTCAATACATGTTGTAGAGGAACGTGTACTCGCCATATATAACAAACTAACCTTGGGAGTGGACTGGAGGCCTTTCCTAAGCTTTCCTTGGGACTGATAAACAAAAGTTGCTTTGGAAGAAGGTTCTCAATCTCAAATAGGCAAACTTTGATAAACCAAGGGAATTGGTGAATGTGGAAGAGGCTTGGAGTTTCTGCAAGTTGCAGGTGCACAAGCTATCTGAATCTTGTATCTCAAGCATTTCTCTTGTATTTTCTCGAGGGGAGAAAATATTGTAGGGAAGGGCTTCTGACCAAAGTGGATGAAGAACAACATTAGAAAGGAGTAAACATAGAGCCTTTAAATTAGAGATTATAAATAATCTAGGAATAGCCCCAAAACAAGATGAACAATATTGTGCCTCAGTTTTCAGTGTGCCTGGTGATGTGGACAGTGCGGGGCAAAAGCAGAATACATAATTATCCTGGACCCCTCTCCCTGCCCACCTGTGGCCCCGTCCCACCTGCCTGCCCACCCCATCCAGTGCCTCTGGTGGTAGGTGTGAGGTGGACAGGCCAGGGTGCTCAGGCAGTGGGGCTAGGGTCAGCACCAGCAGCACTGAAACTGGCAGTTGCAGCTAGGAGGAGTTGCTGCCACAGGGGCTGCTGGGAAACTGAATCCAGTTTCTGTGCTGTGCTGCCCCAGCCCCACTGCACACCCCAGGGCAGCAGAACCGGCCTCACATGCCATGGCCGGGGATAAAATCCCTTGGTGGGCTGGAACTGGCTCGCGGGCTGTATTTTGCCCACTCCTGTTCTAAGCATTACCTACTTTGTTAATGCCGCAGGCTCTGGTGAGAAGCTATAATAGTCAAGCCAGGCAGCCTGCTCTCCTCTGTTGGAGTCAGCAGTCAGAAATGGGAAAGACCAGCTTCTGCAATCATCCTGCCACAGGGTTGCCCCTGTGTGAATGGAAGATCCTCTCTTCCCTTCCCAGAGAAGCTGCTTCCTTGTACTTTCTGCTGTGTCTCCATGAAGCTGAGATTGGCTGGGAAGCTAGATCTGAAAAAAACAAAAGGTTTGAGTCACACTGCACACTACCTACTTAAATGCCCAACCCCCATATTTAAACATCAGTGGGGGAGACCCCTGCCTCTCCTGATGTTGGACAGTATGTTGCAAATCTCACTCCTCTCTGCTGCCTTAGTTTTATAGCCTGTACTCCCAGAAATGCTTTCTCCTGCCAAACCATTTGGGTTGGTCTAATAAAAGATATCAAATTCACCCAAGGAACCTTGTCTGCCTATGTCCTTAGACCTACACGGCTACAACCCAAACCCCTTCTCCTGCCAAAGGCACTCCACTGAGCCTGTGTAACCCAGTGTCTCCCAGCTCCAAGCCCTGTGCTCCAGCTTGGTAGATTCATTTCACTTTTCCAGATACTCTGGGCCAATGCCTGCTCTCTGCACTGTGCCTGGCTGTGATTCCTCGGCATGGGTTTCTTGAAGGGCTGATGTTTTGATGTTCCCAAAATTAGCCCTGGGGCTAGTGCCCCACCCTTGCCCTGCCCTTGTTGCACTACTGAGTTGTTCCATTGAAACCAATTAGTGTGTCCACTGCTCTCCCACTATAAGTGGAAGCAAAACCATGGCAAATCAGCAGCTGTTTGCTTACAGTGAAAGCTGACCCTTTTAGCTTCACTTACGTGGGACAGGAGCACACAGACATAATGGTTACAACAAATCAACTGGCACGCACTTTAAGAGTAGTAAGACCCGATTCCCATTTGAAGGCAATATAATTGCTTTGTCCATCAGCAAGCAGAGTTATCTAAATAGCAAAAATCTCCTTTGAGTGGAAGTTGAAGATGACCCTCTACTAAGTCCCTGTGTCCCAAAAAAGTCACCTCTGCCCTTTCAGACCATACCCCACCTACAGAGGGGCAGATTGGGCTTTGCCTAGCATGATGGGTCACCCTGACCTGAGTGGACTGCAAGTCCTGACAGAACTGCTCTGACTCCCATCCCAACACTGGCTTTTTCCATAGGACAAAGCCTAGCTTCAAGGCCTTGACTAAATAGTCTCACTCCCAGCTGCTTTCTTGGCTGATCCTGACAAGTTCTTGTGGAACCACTGAATTGAAGCAGAAAATCAGGGCAGAAAAATCAATGTGAAGTACATGTTAGATAAGCAAAGCTGATCCTGGCCACCTACCTCTGTGACAAATCTAGCTGGATTAAGGGCTCAGCTCCCTTCATGTGAGAAGGAAAAACACATAACTCTTTGAACAGCTGCTGTGTGCCGGCAGGGAGCATCCTGTCACAGAAGGAGCTCTTTCTGAGCTGCACAGTTCTTGCAAAAAGGGAATGTTCCTGTGTTAGTTATGACCCGTCACACTGCTTTGCTTTCCCTTGCAGCACAGGGGAGCTTCGTGGATTCTTTCAGCGAAACAACGTCACATACCTGGCCTTGATCTTTGAGAAGAATGACTCCTTTGTGGGTAGAGAGGTGATGGCTCTTGTACTTTGTTTTTCCTGCAACGTCTGTGTTTCTGTATCCACTAGGGGTCCCCCTAGTGCTTGGTACCCTCTGCATAAGGAAAAAGAAGACAGTTCCTTTCCTAAAGAGCTTTCATCCACATAGGATGAGCAGAGAAGCAAGTTCTCTTTCCGCACCTGGCACCTCTGGAGAGTTGGATAGATATTGATGCATAACATTAGTGTGGGGCCCTTCTTTATGACCATTACAGTTTCCATAGGTGTCACATGCCATTTGCTGCAGCTGAAAGAGTCAAAGACCCAGGTAGCTGCAAGTGTTCCAATGATGACTGAGCCCTGGGTTAGGAACCAGAAATTTCTGGGCTTTGAACCCATTTCTGCACCCAATTTGGGCTAGTCATTTACTCCCTGTGTGGCTCCAATGAGGGTTAATGCTTTTCTACTTCTCAGAGCTGTTGGGGGTCAGATAACATTTAGACACTGCCTGGAGGATGTGAAGGGTTGTACAAGGGCTGCTGGCCTGAAGGAACTGTGGGCTTCCTACTGCACTCCCTAGGATCAGCTCTTTCCACAGAGGAAAACTGCTGTAATGGGTCTGGTCCCTGGGATAAAACTGGGAACATTTTGTATTGCAGGTGATCCTGGACATGCAACAATACGAGAACATTGCTGTCCGGAGAGTCCTGAGCAGCGAGGAGGAGCTGGTGAAAGAGTACAGCGTAACCACCTTCCCTTCTGCCTACCTGTTTGTCAGCAGTGGCTCCTTCTCGCGTATCTCTGTGTGAGTCCTTGCCTGCTGGTTCCCAGGCTGCAAATAGGCTCCGTTGTTAGCATGTGTAAAGCAGGCTGAATCCTGACAATAGCAGGCAGTTCACTTTGTACCCAGACCTGGGAATTTGAATCATGGCACTGCTGGGTTGATGGACAGATTGCCTGTGTTGGGCGTAGGGAGTGTGAATCCTGGCCCTTGTGGGTGATGTCCAGGGTCCTTGGATACCGTCTGGATGGTAATATTCACAAAGGGTCTGTAAAAGCTGCTGTACCTGTCTATGAGATCTTTTAAAGCTGCTTTACAGAATTTAATAGATAATCCTGTCCCCTTTCCCAAGAGCTATGTCAGCTGGTTTGAAATCCTCTGCGTAGGAAAAGGACATCCTTCCTCCTCTCAAACTCTGTAGGATGTTTTCTTATGGGAATTGTAAAGATAGGATGTTGCTGGGCTTATCTAACCCTACTGGGACTGAAGTGAGTACAGACTCCTGTTACCCAAGTGATTACCCAGAACCTGCTGTCTTCTGTTCTTGGCTGCTCTTGTGACTGAATTTTCCCTTCTCTGTTTCTCCCATTGTCCCAGTTCAGCCACAAATTGCCTGAAGGATCCTCTAAACTTACTCCAGCTGCAGGTGTTTTGTAGGCTGATGAATAACAGGGCACATGTAAATCTGTCAGGGAATCAAGTTGTGCCTGAACCTCTCTCCATCTAGCCCAGCCTTTCCACTCCTCCCCCTTGATTTTCTAATTGCAAAAAAGTTCATTAGGAAGCAGACAATGGCTGGTTCTGAAACAGTGGCAGAGAACAATGGGACTGGCACTTGGCCCCTCAAGTGAATTCCTGCTCCTGAATGGCACATGAAATAGCAGCCAGATGGTGCCTTCATACCCTCAATGGATGATTGATATCAGTTCTG
>NW_005843125.1:273823-276230 GCF_000455745.1 Alligator sinensis | reverse complement strand
GTGGTGGGGCAAGACAGCTCCGAGGCACCTGTGACTTCCTAAGGAAAGGCACAAGGGAGGGCATGGTGCCATCTTGCCCTGCCACCAGACAGCAGGCCAGGTTTCCCTGGTGGGAAATGTGGAATTTGTATGCTTCAGCCATGCTGCGTGTCCTGCAGGGGAGGGGGGAGGGAGGGATGGGGTGACAAAGTAGAAGTGGGGGAGGGGTGCTCTTGACGATGCCAGCTTTGCCAAAGAGCTCAGTCATTGTTTCCTTGCCATGGAGCTGGTGGAGGGGAAAATTGCTTGTGACGAAGCCGTCTCTCCACCATCTGCTTGCAGACAAACATCAGGCGGTGAAAGCAGAGTGGAAAAGTGCTGGCTTCTCACTGTCTGCTCCCCTGAGCATTCAGGCTGCTGCAACTTGTGCTGCCTGACAGTTTTGCTCATCTTGGGTGGGTTTTATGAGGAGTCCTACCTCCTGATCCCCTGACCTTGACAAGCCATCCAAGAGATTCCCCCCAACCCTCCACAGGACCTTGAGTGCCCAGGCAGGGAGTTGGTGGTGGTTAGTGGGCAGGGATGAGTTTCCTCTATACCAGTCTCTGTGCATGCTGGACCTCAACCCCTTGGATAAAAGGGTGGTGTTAATTTGAGGGGGGTAAAGCTGGCCCCTTCAAAACCAAGTGGGAGTTGTCTCAAATAACAGAAGAAGGGATGCCCTTGAGAGGAGGTGGGTCCACACAGAAGCTTGTTGTAAGCTTCTTCCTGCTTCCCTGCAGTACACTGGGAGGAGGGCGGCACTGCTGGCCCAGTCTGAGAAGGGAAGAACATTTAAAATGTTTCCTAGTCACCTCTGCCATTTCTACCAGGGAGCTCTAGGAAGCACTTGGCACTTTCCCTATAGTGAGAGGAGACTGTGGGGAGTAGAGGGTGGAGCAGGGGAAGCAGCTGTGTAAGCTGGAGCCGCCCAAGCAGAGAAGAGCTGTGCCCTTACTCATGTCTAACTCACTTGGGATGCCTCCTGCACACACCCAGCCATGCCCCATCTTTTGGGCAGCTGGATGGGATTATTCCTCATGGAAAAAGATGGATGTGCAGATGGGTGAGAGAAGCAAAGTGGGAGGGAATTATGGGCAGGGCATAGAAGCTGGGAGGAAGTGTAGGAGGCAGTAGGGTGGTGATGGATGGCTATTGCCAGAGGCAATAATACCAAACCAGATAGACTAGAAATCTTCTGGGAGAGGGCAGATTTGTTACCCCATTTTCCTGGCATACCTCTATTTCCCTTCCTCTTTCAAAGCCCCATCAACTGGAGAGGTGAGTTAACAAACCCCAGATTCAAGTGAGGCCAGTTCCAGCACAGGATGTGGAGGGAGCATGTGACTCACCTTCTCTCCCCGACAAGGAGAATGTAGCGTGCTGGGTCCTATGGATGCACGTGGCAAGGATGGGCGCTGAGGGCCACAGCATGTGTTAGCCTGTGTGAAGGCTTCCTATGCTGGAAGGAGCCTATCCTTGTCCCTCAGTGTGTAGCACCTCACATAGTTAAAAGAGGACTTGCTGCCTGTTGGAACAGAAAAGGGTTTTCTCACACTTTTACTTCTGCATCTTTAACAGGCAGTTGGAGGCTCGATCTTTCTACACCTACTTCCTGAGGAGGGTGCCTGGGGTCACACGAGACTCTTATAAGCTGACTCTGATGCCAGGCACAGAAAACACAACAACTCCTGCCCCTGTAAGACATGCAGACAGGTAAGAGACTCCCCTTCCCACTTTTGTCTGTCCAGACACTTCCCTCCACACACATATGGGATGTGTTGTACTTCTAGCTTTGTGGCAGAAAGCAGAAGCTTGCTGTTTAGTGTGGTGCTGTGAAATATTTGTGTCCCCCAGAGAGCAGGAACCCAGGGAGCCAAGGACAGCTGAGGGATGGGCAGTTGAAGAGGGGTGACTTGGTCATGGTGAAATGATGATATGCCCTGAGAGTAAGGCTGGGGTAAGCAGTGGTGTAAGGCTGATTGGTCTCATTGTCTGAAGGAACACGTACCTTTTGCAGTTGTGGTGGATTGTGGTGAGGCTCAGCAGTAGGGCTGTGCAAAGCTTTGGGTGGTGATTCGATTTGGAGGAGATTCGGCCTGATTCAGTGGCCAAATCTCCAAATCCGAATCGAATCAGAGGACCAATAAAAAGGTCTGAATTGATTGGAAGCTCTCTGAAAAATTTGGAGAGCTTTGAAGATTCAGGCGGTCCCTGCCTGTTGCAGCAGGGAGCTGGAGCTGGACTCGGAGCTGGTAAGTAAGGGGGGAGAGGCTGGAGGAGGTGGAGGGGACCATGGCAGCTCCTGCCAGGCCCCATCCTCTGCCTGCTCCCCCAGCCCACCCCCTCCATCGGCGGCCTCGCTCCCCCCCCTCCCCCGGGGGCTTAC